>NW_021703785.1:35713960-35714320 GCF_005190385.1 Monodon monoceros
TTACAAGCAGCTCATGCAGCTCAATAACAAAAAAACAAACAACCTAATCCAAAAATGAGCAGAAGGCCTAAATAGACATTTCTCCAAAGAAGATATACAGACTGCCAACAAACACATGAAAGAACGCTCAACATCATTAATCATTAGAGACATGCAAATCAAAACTACAATGAGATATCATCTCACACCAGTCAGAATGGCCATCATCAAAAAATCTAGAAACAATAAATGCTGGAGAGGGTGTGGAGAAAAGGGAACCCTCCTGCACTGCTGGTGGGAATGTGAATTGGTTCAGCCACTATGGAGAACAGTATGGAGGTTCCTTAAAATACTACAAATAGAACTACCATATGACCCAGC
>NW_021703785.1:35714420-35794597 GCF_005190385.1 Monodon monoceros
AAACAAACAACCCAATCCAAAAATGAGCAGAAGACCTAAATAGACATTTCTCCAAAGAAGATATACAGACTGCCAACAAACACATGAAAGAATGCTCAACATCATTAATCATTAGATAAATGCAAATCAAAACTACAATGAGATATCATCTCATACCAGTCAGAATGGCCATCATCAAAAAATCTAGAAACAATAAATGCTGGAGAGGGTGTGGAGAAAAGGGAACCCTCCTGCACTGCTGGTGGGAATGTGAATTGGTTCAGCCACTATGGAGAACAGTATGGAGGTTCCTTAAAATACTACAAATAGAACTACCATATGACCCAGCAATCCCACTACTGGGCATATACCCTGAGAAAACCAAAATTCAAAAAGAGTCATGTACCAAAATGTTCATTGCAGCTCTATTTACAATAGCCTGGAGATGGAAACAACCTAAGTGCCCATCATCGGATGAATGGATAAAGAAGATGTTGCACATATATACAATGGAATATTACTCAGCCATAAAGAGAAATGAAATTGAGCTATTTGTAATGAGGTGGATAGACCTAGAGTCTGTCATACAGAGTGAAGTAAGTCAGAAAGAAAAAGACAAATACCATATGCTAACACATATATATGGAATTTAAGAAGAGAAAAAAATGTCATGAAGAACCTAGGGTTAAGACAGGAATAAAGACACAGACCTACTGGAGAACGGGCTTTAGGATATGGGGAGGGGGAAGGGTGAGCTGTGACAGGGCGAGAGAGAGTCATGGACATATACACACTAACAAACGTAAGGTAGATAGCTAGTGGGAAGCAGCTACATGGCACAGGGACATCGGCCCGGTGCATTGTGACTGCCTGGAGGGGTGAGATAGGGAGGGTCGGAGGGAGGGAGACGCAAAAAGGAAGAGATTTGGGAACATATGTATATGTATAACTGATTCACTTTGTTATAAAGCAGAAACTAACACACCATTGTAAAGCAATTATACCCCAATAAAGATGTTAAAAAAAAATGTGTCATATATATATATATACAATGGAATATTACTCAGCCATAAAAGAACCTAAAATGAGTTATTTTTAGTGAGGTGGACGGACCTAGAGTGTGTCATACAGATTGAAGTAAGTCAGAAATAGAAAAACAAATACTGTATGCTAACACATGTATATGGAAATTAATAAAAGAAAAAGATTCTGAAGAACCTAGAGATAGGACAGCAGTAAAGGCACAGATGTAGAGAATGGGCTTGAAGACATGGGGAGGGGGAAGGGTAAGCTGGGATGAAGTGAGAGGGTGACATTAACATATATACACTACAAAATGTAAAATAGATAAGTAGTAGGAAGCAGCTGCATAGCACAGGGAGATCAGCTCCATGCTTTGTGACCACCTAGAGGGGTGGGATAGGGAGGTTTGGAGGTAGACACAAGAGGGAGGGGATATGGTGATATATGTATACGTAAAGCTGATTCACTTTGTTATACAGCAGAAACTAACACAACATTGTGAAGCAATTATACTCCATTAAGATGTTAAAAAAATAAAATATAAAAAAAAAAATTTAAGAGAGGGCTATAATGAGGTTCCCATTGTCCTGAAAGATAGGTGAATCTGTAATTTCATGACACATTCAAGAATTATTTTCCCTTTAGGTGGACTAAAAGAAGTGTTTCTTATTTTTGGAAACCAAGGGACTATTTGCTGGCATCTATCAAAATGTGTTATGAGTAAATTTAGCTCAATGAGCTAAAGCAAAAAGGTGTAAGTAAGTCATGCTGATAGATGAAATGGAATAGAGTCCTTTGTATTACACTAGGAAGCACTCTTCTTTTTACTCATTACTTGCATTTTCTCTCACTATATTCAGGAAAACCTAAGTAATGAATGTTAGAGGCTTTCAGTAAAGAACTGATTTTTGAAAGATGAAAGGAATTCAGAAGGAAAAGTGGTGGAGTTTTGCATTAGCTGGAGGAGTGGGGGAAATTGTACTAACTGGAAAATTAACCAGATTGATTAATCCTCCCACATTATTGAGAACTTTGCAGAATATTTTATGAAAATTCTATTACATGTCTGTTTTAGTCTGTTCAGGCTGCTATAACAAATACCATAGCCTGAGGGTCTTATAAATAGCAGAAATTTATTTCTCATACTTATGGATGCTGGAAGTTCAAGATCAGGGTGCCAGTGTGGTGAGATTCTGTTGGGAACCGTTTTCTGGACTGCAGACTGACAACTTGTCACTCTGTCCTCACATGGCAGGAGGGGCAAGAAAGCCTTCTGAGGTCTCTTTTATAACGGCACAGGTTCCATTCATTAGGGCTCCACCCTCGTGACCTAATAACCCTCAAAGGCCCTACCTCCAAATACCATCACATTGGGGCTTAGGTTTCAACATACGAATTTTGGAGAGAGACAAGTATTCAGTCTCTACCAATGTCTTTCCAGAGATAAGCTCCTAATGTAAATAATACAAATGTATCAAAATATTGCTTTCTCACATTGCTAATTAACATTGGTCTTTATTTACATCATAGAAAATGGTTTAACATTTGATATCCTTCATTATATCAACATATTATCAAATTTTCCTGTACTAAGTAACTAAAAACTTCTAAATAGTGTTTCTTCAAGCCATTAACATGCAATATTTTCAATTACAAATACATGAAGCTGAGAGTTGGGAGAAAGATAAAACATAGCCACTAAAGAGAACTATTTTAATGTATTGGCAATTTGTAAGATGAAAACGTTCTGAGTATTTTAGATTTTACTTTATTAATCTCTATAATAAGTCTGAAACAACAGCAAAGAATTTCAATGAAACATACATAAAAGTATAAAAATATATCTTATTTGTTTTAAAGTAGTTTTTTACTTCCAGATGTGATATTTAATACTTGTGGAAAGCACCAAAAAAAGTTCATTTTTTTTCTAAAATTAACAACCTACAATGCTCCTTTTGCCAAACTGATCATAGCTAAAATTTCCTCTATACACTAAGTGAGAATTTGAATAAAAGATCCTTTGTGTATCATAAAACAACCATATTTGGTTTCTTAAAACATTAAATGACGTTTATTCTATTCTTTTATCATTGTATTCTACAACTGTCTTTTCAGTTCCCTTTTCTCTTCTAATTCCTAAAATGTCAAACAAGATTCTATGTATCTACAAAATATCTCTGGACCTGAGGATGATGTCTTAAATTTCTAACATTTGAAGGAATTAAAATCAGGTAAAATTCCCAAGGACTTGAAGCCAACACATATTTTGATCTAAGACTTTTTTTTTTTTGGTTTCATAGGGAGAAGTGCCTGATAGATTAATGTTTTACTGGCTTAAAAAGGCACTTTTCTCCTTTTCAATTGCCAACAAACACTGAATAGCAAAAGAATTGTTTGTATTATCTTTAAGATTGGAAGCTCCTATGGGAAAGTATTTCCTTCACAAATTATTTTGGGAGTTAAAATAATATTGGCACCAATGTTTTAGAAGGGCCTCTGGACTAACCTCTTGATTATAGAGGGGAAATGACATTGATGTTGAAGGCAGTTTAACTTCTTTTTCTACAAGGTACTCAATGATGCCTCAACCCTGTACTTTATTTCATCAATTAGTATTCTAATTTTATAAACCGGAATAGTGCACCATATACTAACTCTACTCACATTCCCTCTGTGATTTTTGTCTTTGAGTTTCTTGTTTGTAAAATGGGTATTTTATCTTAATTTTTATTAATTTCCTCCATTTCTTATACATGATGTTTCTATGGGGTTAAATGAATATGAGTTTAAATAAATATCAGGATGGCTGGTGAATTGAAGAAAATAAATGTTGAGATAGAAAGGAACTTTTGGATATTTGTATTTCCCCTCAGAATCTGAATTAAGTTAACACTTATTACATTTTCTCTTTCTGCCAGCTAGCATTACTCTAATTAGGGAAAACTATCCGGAGTTAGAAACCTACAGTTCAGGTATTCATTTATGACCACTTTTAGGACCTGCTCATGGATATTTTTGAGGATTTTAATTGAAGATATTATAAATGGGCAACACCCTAAAACCTCAAAGGAGGGTATGAGTCTAATCAAATAAATCCAGCAAGTACTCAAATTTAGGCTTTTGCACTTTTAAATCAAATTCAGAAAATGCATTCTCTTCTCATCTTTAAGGTCATTGGAATAAGGCTACTTTTTTTCTCACTTTCTTTTCCTAATTCATCTTCCTAGACTCCCTTCTCAGACTTACCCATGAACAAATATATGGACTTAAAAAACAAAGTTATTTAGCAAAGAACTATGGAACAAAATATTTATGTATTCATATTATGTTAAAGAGTCCAAGCAAGATAATTACTTATGAGTTACTAAAGATATTACGAGGTACATACTATGTTCCAAAAGGTGTCTCTGTAATCTTAATATGATAAAAGAAAAACATTAGGGATACCCTTGGACATGAATAAAAATAATTCTGTTTCTGTACAGATGAGCCTGAGATAGTAAGCCATTCAATGATTTTAAAATATAAACTGAACACAAAAATCAGGACTGCATATGTAGTAACACTATAAGCTATAATCTATATGTAAAACAGTGACATAAAAATTGTGAGGAAGTTTAAGATTTTTTAATTGACAAAGACAGAAAGACAGACAAACATTCGAAGGAGAAAGTTACATTAATAGCTCTTATTTAATAGTTATCTTTTTCATGAAGTACTACTCTTTTGTCTAATATTTTGGTTTTCTGTATTATGAGAAAACAGAGCCAATTTTTGAGGTTGTTTACATTTTCAATTTCAGGTAAAAACAAGAAGAAATGAAGGACAAAGGAATGAAGCAGAAAAAAAATCCCTTCAGGCAAATCTTGAACTCACTTTGTTATGTTATTAATGTGGTAACCTCAAAGGAATCAATAGTCCTTTGAGGTTAACACATTAGGAAATCTAATCTCCTTTTTTATTTGAAGCTGTTTTAGAAATACTATTATGTGAACTATGGTTTTGGAATTTTAATTCTCTTGTATTTATTTGCATAGCAATCTATAGTTTATAAAATATCTTAATATGCATCATTTAATTTTTATTTGTATCTATACAAGCACTGTGAGAGGAAGGCAAGACAGGCATTAATATCAGATTTCTAGAACAGACGGGTGAAACTGATAGATTGGGAATCTCTTGCTCAAGTTTATGAAGCAAGGAAGTGAACCCAGTTTCCATGAATTTAAGCCCACCATATAGCATAACTTCCTCTAAGAGTTCATTGATTATAGACACTTTGTAAACATATTCTAGTCCCAAAGTCCATTTCCCACGTATTCATTCAGTTTTTTCCATGGAAACCTGTTGTAAAAGAAAAGTGAAAGTTTCCATAGTTTAGAAAGACAAGAACAGAAGATATTGGCTGCCTTGCAAAAAAAAAATTTTTTTCCAATATTTGATAATACAACTTAAAATTTTTCCATAGGTGTTTACAATAGGTTAAGCCTGAAATAATTAAAACTCAGAACAGTGATGTGCTATTTTTAATATTAAATAAAATTAAATATTAATCCACAATAATGCTGCCTTTCTTTAAAGAAATCTTAGAAGTAGAAAAAATGAGAAGGGCTATGTCTTATTCAGTCTCATACCCAGTGTAAGAAGCTTCATGAATATTGGTAAACTGACCTTGTGTAATTGTTTTTCAAGAGGCTAATAAACCTAACTCCCATCTTCCAAATTGAACTACATTGAAAAATGCCCCATATTTGATATCATTTATTGATATGTTTGAAAATGATTTATATTGAACATTTATATTACAGATTGAATAAAATTATAAAATGTATAAATTTAATATAGTATATTAAATAGTAAATTTAATATAGTATATTTCAGTATCTTCAATTTTACTTAAATTTATTATTTTATGATTATACATTGATTATAGTATTTTTCAGTTATAACATAGATATAATAAAAATTTCTGGAAGCTATCAAAACTTGGGGCAGAGAATGAGTTTTTCAAAAGTATTGAAATGATGCATGCTGAAGAATTATGTGACAAAGAAGAATTCAGAACCCATATATCCATAATTTACATGGAAAATTCTACACAGAAAATCTCCAGCTCTAGAAGATGTGAAGCCCTAAGCTGAGTTATGGCTAATTAGTCATCCAAGTGCCATCATGCAGCCAGGCAGCAGCGGTCTCTGTAGTGGTTCTCTATAGTATTTTTGAGACCCTATATATAATTTTTAAACCTTTCAGTGTGCAAAGTAAGGAATATAACTTTGCACAAAACACACTTATTAAAGTTTAGTAAGACTAAGAGTCTCGAATGGATATAAGATAATTTCTCTCTCTGTTTATACACATAATTTCTCTTTCTGTTTATGTGTATGAGAGTTTATGTATAAATTTCTTAAAATAAAGATGGGCAAATGTCAGTAAATTAATCCACATTTAACACTCAGTGGAAAAATATTCCCCTTGACCTGGATTAAATAGAATCTCATAGTTTATTGTACCATAGTTTGTTAAAATTAGATATTTAATGAAAAATATCCACATTAATATGTATATAAATATGTATTTTCATTTAAAATATATACTCATATACACATTTCCAAAAGAAATACACTTATAATATTTAATTAAATTCTATGGTAAAAATAAATTATTGGATAAATTTATTAAAAGTAAAAGTTTGGCAGATCATCTAGAAATTTGAGCATTTAATGTCACTAGACTTTATGTTATTAAATTGTTAGAATTAATAGCTATAATTTTAATAATGTGGTATCTCATTATTTTTTAATTCTTATGATTTTTTGTTCAAATTAATTTTTAAATAGTATACTTCTACCATCATTGAACTTATTAGTCTCTTAAGGCTAACTGTACACTGTATAAGTGTAGTTTTGTAAGTTCATAAAATATTGTGAGAAAACTACTTATAAAACCAAGATACAAATGTTACTTTTTATTGTTCTCTTAGCAATGAAAACTTACTCAAAGCAAACAAGCTAGAACATAGAGCAACTGGGTAAATAGATAATGCTTGGAAAATTAATACAAAAAACGCTTATTTATTGTTTGACTTCAAATTCACATTTTGTTTAGTTGACCAGTGGACTACATTGCCATTAGCATAACCAATCAACCAAGAAATAATTGTTAAACACCTACTATGTGTCAGATAATATTTTAAAAGTTTGGTTCTAGGAATGAAAAAATGTTGAAAATCTTTGCTATTTTAGAGTTTGTATCTAGTAGGAGAAGGCAGACAATAAGCAAAACATATACTTTCAAATGATGGTGAGTGCTTTAGAGAAAATTAAGTGAAGGGCCTAGGATATCCCAGCTGTTTGTGTGTTTGTGGATGGAGCATGGATTGGACTTTTATGTAAAATGACCACAAAAGCCAAAGAGAAAATGTCATCTGAGCAGAGACCTGAAGAAGCTGATGGAACAAGCCAAATAAAAGAACGTTCTACACAATGGAAACAGGAAGCGCTAAACTGTAAGACTGGGGTTTGTCTGCTATACTCAAAAAGGAGTAAAGAGGTGAGTAGTAGAAATCAGATCACATGGAGACCCCTAGGACATTGTAAGTCCTTGTCATTTACTCTGAGTGACACTGAAGAGGTTGAGCGGAGGGGTGCCTTGATCTAACTTAATTTTGTAAAAGACCAGAGTAGATCTGTTGAAACAAGAGAGAATTCTGAACACATTTTGATTTTGAACTCATTTGATTAGGCATAAGGCAAACAATGAATTTTTAACCCATATAACTGCTAAATCTATCTGTGTGGTGTGAAAACATGCAGTAGAAATGTTTTCAGTTTGTTTCATTGCTACATATGCAGGAGACTGTTAATTCTGTAAGTTGTGAATTGATTTGTATAGTATTATATCACAAAAATATTTATGCACAGCTAAATTGTTAAGAGGAGTTAAAATTATTTTAATTAAAGATTTCTTACATTTAAACTTTGTTATTTTCATTTTTTCTTTTATACCAATCATTGATAAAAGTTAACAGGACTAGAGAAAATAGAGGCACTAGTCCTATTCAACATAAATACACAATATTTAGTAATAAGTTTGTACCTATCAAAAAGGAAAATGTCCAATGAGTTATTTACATGATATGTGAATACCGTGTATATTCCTAAAGATGTTAAAAATATCATATAATAAAAAGATGGGAAAAAGTTGATTCAGAGTGCCCTTTCATGTTGCCAGAGTTCTATACTGAACTGTCCTTAGGTATTCTAAAATCTGTACATTGTACCAAACAGCAGGCCTCATGAGAATGTTTGTGAGCTTTAATTAGGAGCCAGTATATGGCCGCTTTCATCTAATGCATCCCTATAGCAGAAAACCTAAAATGAATACACACTGTTATCTGCTCTGAAAACAACATACCATAATAATCAGAGGTCATCTTCCAGACAAGTCTATCAGCAGGATCGTTGGGGTCCAATGAAAATCCGACAGAGAAGCAGTCAATGCATGCAAGCTGCAAGCTGCGACCTTCTTCAGTTAAATGTACTATAGTAGATTTGACCTTGCCTCTGGGTTCTCAAAAATTCATACTTTACATTAACTATTTTATGTTAACCACAGACTCAGTGATTCTCACTGTTTGGTTTTTGGGTCTTAATGCTTGTCTGCAGCATATTTCCTTTAAAAGACATGATTATACAGCAGTAGAAATCATTTAGAATATACACAAAAATGGATACCTGGGATGCATTATTCTTTTCACAGTGATAGTTTCCCTTAACTTTCAAATTTCATGTGAATTTAAACTCTCTCTTGCTCTACTGCTGTGTGATTTTAGACAAATGAATTTTATCATAGCATAAGTAATGGGTCACTGTGTAGAAATCAAAGTAAATAATTACTTATTTTGGTTTTGTTAAATATTATCCACATGACCTTGGAAAATCTCTTTGACCTACAATTTCTTAGTTTATAAAAAGAGGACAATAATATCTGTCATGTTTATCTCACAGAGATATGGTGAAGTGTTTTTAATTGTCAAATGCTAACATGTGTAAGATGTTTTAAGTACAGGATTTTTTGTCTGTTTTTCAGTATGCATGTCATTGGTATTGGTAAAGATAGTCCTTGATTGAGTAATAAAGTGTGACATTTTTGGAACATAAAGTGTTTCAGATATTATCCAATGTAACCTAGATGAATATTTTCTACAAACATTGGGTTTGGATTTCTATCTTGACTGCAACATTAAATACTAATATTATTACTAGTTACCCTATTACTAAGTATTTTAAAAATTAATTTCTTGAATAAATGTAAATGAATTAAGAAATTAGTGATTTATTTCTTCAGTACTTATGTATTTACCTATCTCTACACAAAATTGTGAATAGACACTTGAATTCAAATATCAGTAAAGCAATTTATAAATATCTATTTTACATGAAAGTTTGAGGTCTACCCATTGTTTATTTTTTTCAGAAATAAGGGTCTCAATTTTGATTCTAAATATTTTCTGTAAACCCTTGGGCAGGTTTTCATCTTATTGATCACATTATATGACTGTCTGATTTCCTGTCCCAAAAGAGTTTAGAATGTTGTGTGTGCTTCCTCAAGTTTTCATGTGGCTATATCAGTCCAAATAACTTATAGTCACTAAAAAAATACTAAAATCATCTTTCAAAAAGGGAGAATCATTGGTAAAATTTTGAGATAATTAAGAAATATAGAATGAGGATAGTGCTTTATACAGAAAGTTGAGTGATTCCTTAAAATGATAAATTATTTTATTTTCTGTCTTTCTGGTTAGCTTATGTAATAGTATATATCCATGAAACTGTCTGTTAATTGATGACTAATTAAAATTAGTTTGATCAAAACATGCCGTTGGGAATAAATAAATCTCAACAAGAAGTATGGGGAAAGAGTACAATTATCCTATGTTGCAGGATTTATGTGAATGTGGTTAAAATAGGACATAAACAATATTTGTCAGAGATGACATTTCTGTTTGACACAGAACAAAAGAACCCACCAATCACCAAAAGAGGTCGGTTTTAGCCTAGGAGCACCAGTCCTGATTGAATGTGTAATTCCATTTTAAATATACATAAAATGTAATGTTTAAGTGTAACAGTAAAATCATCTCATGTTTTGCAATGCTTTACAGTATTTCCAAATTTTCCCAGTTAGATGAGTAAATTTTTCTCTAGTTTTCATTAATTAAAGCAGTAACCACTAACCAAATCCTGTGGAAATATGATTTGATACATGATTGAGACCAACCTATACCTGGCAAAATATGTGTCATTTCCATATTTATATAGGTCTTAACTTTATTATCCAGAAATTTTCACATAGAAAATTTTGTGTGTATGTATAAGAATATTTATTCACACACTTGCACATACATGCACATGGTTTTTCTAGAAACATCTGTTTGCTCCCATGAGTGTAATTATGAAACATGCCACATGTCACTCTCAGAGATTGAGTCCCAACAGTATTGAAAATTAAGAGAACTGGAAGATATCCATATGTTTGCTGAAAGAGAGGAAGAGAGATTTGAGCAGTAATAAGTTGTCTAATCCTATTCAGTTATGAGGACAGCTGGTTCAGACGCTAAGCTAATCTCTGAATTCGTTTTGGTGTGCTTAGATAAATTAGCTTGAAAACAGCGGAAATAGCTGCCAAACTGACATCACTTAAGTCCCTTTATAGCATATTTGATTCTCTACTACTTGCTCCTCTCCACAGGTATTGACACCAATGCCTGAAAAAAATCTTCCTAATTTCCTGTTTTTTACCATTGGCCTAACAACATATATGTACATTTCTTCAGGTTTTAACTACTTATTTTGTTTGTGCTTTGAATTTCTATTTGTACTTTCCAGTTCTAAAAAGCATAAGGAATTCAGTTTTTCTTATTCATTACCTATTATGTTATTTTATATCGTAAGCTCTCACTAAACAATCATTACTCTGGGTAGAAAAATTAGATAATTTCTAAAACTATTAAAAAGTATTATTCTTAATAAAAATAATTATTTTATTTAATTATTTTTAACAATTATTCTTAATTATTCTTAGTTAAACTGAAAACAGCAAACAAACAAACAAAAAAATATATATATATATTTTTTGCGGTACGCGGGCCTCTCACTGTTGTGGCCTCTCCCATTGAGGAGCACGGGCTCTGGACGCATAGGCTCAGTGGGCATGGCTCACGGGCCCAGCCGCTCCGCTGCATGTGGGATCTTCCCGGACCGGAGCACGAACCCGCATCCCCTGCATCGGCAGGTGGACTCTCAACCACTGCGCCACCAAGGAAGCCCAACAAAAATATTTTTAAGTGAAATTCAAGTTTGTGTGATGAAAATGAAGTGAAAGGCAGATGAAATAAAAATACATATGAATATATGATATGTAAAAATTTTATGATATTCAGCAATAAAATAGCAATTTATTTTATACATCTGTTTATGTGAGTGTTGAAAAAACAGAATCTAATTAAAAATATTTTTTTCTTTACTTTATTGAAATATAGTTGATTTACAGTGTTGGGATTAACGTAAACACACTACTATATATAAAATAGATAACCAACAAAGACTTACTGTATAGTATAGGGAACTATACTCAATATTTTGTAATAATCTATACGGGAAAATAATCTGAAAAAGAATATATATATATATATATATATATATATATATATATATATATACACATAAATAACTGAATCACTTTTCTGTACACCTGAAAGTAGCACAACATTGTGAATCAACTATACTTTATTAGAACCTAATATTTTTTGAATGAACAACCCAGTATATTAAACACACATAGATATGCATATTATTGTGAAATATTTTTTATGAAAATATGAACACTTCAGTTATGTGTGTGTTTCTACCCTTCAGGGCCTGAATAGAGAAAAAGGTAGAGAAATGTTGATTTCACCCTCTGCCTGACTGTGTGAGCTGGGACTTCAATCTTTTCCTGACCTAGGCACTCCTGGTTCGCAGGCTTTTAGACATGGACTAGAATCTACACCAACAGCTCTCTGGCTTTCAGGCCTTCCAACTACAACACAGGCTTTCCTGGATCTCTAATTCGCAGATTGCAGATTGTGGGACTTCTCCACCTTCATAATCACATGAGCCAATTCCTTATGAGAAATCTCATAAAAGAGGGAGAAAGGGAGAGAGAGAAATGAGAGAGAGAGGGAGTGGGAGGGTCCTTTTGGTTCCATTTCTCTGGAGAACCCTGATACAGTCTAAAAATTATCAAAGCATAGATATTGCTATAATAGGAATTTCTGCTTACCTTTAAATTATACTGAATGTTTCTATTTTTCATATTATCATATTCACCACATAAATATAAATAACACTTCTGATGAAACAAAAAAAATGAATGCACATATATAATACAGTTGTTTGTGTGGGAATGTAGAAGCAAAACATTTAAGATATTATAATGATTAACACGATTATTAAAGTTAAAATATTTAGTTCCTTATATATAAGAAAATCTATATTATACAGTAATAGGGATGAGCAACCTTCATGGAAAATTCATTATCCCCAGGATACTCTCAATATCTCTGCAAACATGTTCATGCTTATGATTACTCTTATGCATATGATCCTTGTTTTATATTTAAGAATACTTAGGCTTATAGTTCACAGTAACTTTCCCCAAGCTAGTAGCTAGTAGATGAAATCTAAGCAGTCTTGTTCTAAAGTCTGAATTTTATACTACCATGAAGCTTCAATATATAACCATTAAATCCTTTGAAATATAATAAACAGTCTAAAATGTGAAAATTTCTAAATATTTTTGGAAATCTATACAATATAAAAGTCATAAAAATAATGAGTGACAAGTTATTTATTAAATAACACTATTTTTTTAAACTTAAAAAATTCTCTGTCCAGACTTCTAAAGAATTTGATTCTGGATATAATTGTTGTTCTCTGTTACAAAAATATGTAAGTTTCAACAGCCTTTTCCTAGCTATGTTGACAAAAATGTTTGGTGGCAGAAGGCACTTGCTTTTCACATGATTTAGCTCCAAAAACTTCTAATATGTTATGAAGCATAACAGCTTCCTCTTTATAAACTAACTGAGGTTGTTGATCTTTAACATAATGTTTAATTTAGCTATTACATTTATCATGTAAATTAATTTTTAATTGCTTTTGAAGAGAAACTTTAAAAATATTATCAATGAAAACAATCTCAAAGTGTTGTCTTTATCTATACTATCCTCAAAATAAAATACATTGCTAACATTCATGGTAAAATGTAATTCTTGTACGTAGAAAAAAAGTTTTGCTTACCTTGATAAGATGATAAAAATGACTTGATAATTATTGGGGGCTATTATGTTAAAAGTGAATGGAAGTTATTATGTAGAAAATTTTTTTTTCTTTTTTTGTTTTTGATGAGCAAAATAATACCTCAGTAACAGCATATAAATGATTTTAATTAAATTTAATTAAATATAACCTTCAACTAACTTGTTTCCTTAACACACACACATTAGCTTAAAATTAAAATTATTTTGGATGGTACAAAAATATTTAAAAATTGTCCATAAATCTCAATAAAAATATCAAATTTACAAAACAATTTGTATAAAGGAAATATGCCTTGTAGCAAATATGTAACTCCATCCAATTTGGAAATTTTTTTCTGCATATTTTTTCTTAAAACACCTTGTGGCAATAGCTGTCATTTTGCATTTTGACTTTGTAGCATGAAACACTCAAAAATTGTTTTCTTCATAGATCCTCTCTAGAAATGAGGATGGTTGTTAGTAATTTGAGCAGATTATTCAAGTCATAGGGCCCTATTTTTTCAAAAGATTTTGTCAAGAATGAATACTTTTAAACAAAGATAAAAACTTGTTTAAAATAACTCAGTGTTATAATAAAACAAATCTTTACACACTTTAGATAATTTTTTTGTCACTAACTTTTTTTTTTTTTTTTTTTTTTTTGCGGTACGTGGGCCTCTCACTGCTGTGCCCTCTCCTGTTGTGGAACACAGGCTCCGGACACGCAGACTCAGAGGCCATGGTTCATGGGCCCAGCCGCTCCGTGGCATGTGGGATCCTCCCAGACCAGGGCATGAACCCGTGTCCCCTGCATCAGCAGGTGGACTCTCAACCACTGTGCCACCAGGGAAGTCCCTGTCACTAACTTTTTTATTGTAGTTTGATTTAACCTCTTCCTTAATCCTTAGTGGTGTATTTATTGCAGTATTACAGTATAACCTCTCTTAATGTCAAAAATTTATGAGGATTTGTACAAGTCTCTGGAATTTCAGCTTATTTTCACTACTATATGTGGGCATTCTATCTTAGGAGACATTCCTAAGGGTGTCATTATTCATGGTATGTTACAGAGATTTTGCTTCAAAACATGGACCCTACAGAAAATGGTTTCAAATACTAGCTCTGACTCTAATTACACATAACTTATTTTTTTCTGAGTTTCATGAATCTTAAATGTAAAATGAAAATGATAATTCTTACCTCACATCAAGATAATGTTTCTCCAGCACCTGACATAAAATTGCATTTAGTTTACCTTCACTTTCCTCCTCAAATCTTGTTCTAATTTATTTTTTTAATACATAATAGCTTTTTTCCTTAATATATAAATGAAATTTATTAAATTATACAATAGGATAAGCATCATATTGGCCCTTAGAGAGGCAAGGAGCCTGTGTTTCTGGTTCATAAAATTCAGGGGACATAAGCCTGATACTATCAGAGAAAAGATAAAAAAAAAGAATACCTTCAGATTAATAAGGCTGCATTTACTAAGGTGGTATATACCCCAACACTTTACGTTAAGAAAATGAAGACAACAAACAAAATATAGGTAGAAAACAACTGATGTTATAATAATTGTGGTAGTAGAAAAATATGGCTAAGTCATTAAAAGTCTAGAAATAAATGAGTCAAATAGATTGAGTACTTTCACTAGGTAGACATTTCATATTGTTTAGTACTTGTCTCTGTGTAGTATATCTTGGTGATTTAGTAATATTGTCTGGATTCTTATACAGTTAGCTCTCAATTGCTTATTGGTGGAGGTAAGGGGGTATTAGCATGAGAGCATAGTCACTAGTCATAAATTTTGGAGAAAATAAAAGAAAGGGAGCACTAGTATAATAAGATAATAAGGAGAACAAGTTCAGAATGGTGATATGAGGAACTTGGCACATCTTTTCCTGACAAAGCAAGTTTAACTGATGAAAATTATTAAAAACAAACAAACCCACCACCATTTAAAGTTTTTAGGAATTGTTCTAAAGGCAGAGAGTAAATTAAGAAGTATTTATTCAAGAAAATGTAAATCTCACTAAGAATAGCAATAGTCTGTGATGTTTGAGCTATAGCCCACTCACTTCCCCCATCAGTTCATTGTAATGGAATCTGTAATCCTGGTAAGAACATTCAAGAGCTTGGTGCTCCCTCTTCTCCTACATACCAGACAAGAGATAATTTATCTCCACAGAAGGGGGAAGCTATCAAGTTTTCCCAATCCCACAGCTCTATTTTTTGGAAATTCTATTCCAGGCAAGATAATCTGAGCCATCTGGGACTCCTTTCTCCACCCAAACCACATTTATAGGGCAGAAACTGAGAATAATGGAGTCCCAATCATCCTTGTGTGCCTTACCCATAGTACATTGGTTCCACATAGGGAGAGTAAATCTGAGAAGACTGGAGGCTAATATTCTGGACCAGCAAAGAAATTGACAAATATCTGCACACCCAGATCCAGAGCAGCAGCAGAGACATTTTGACCAAAGGGAGAGGCAGGTTATAAGAACAGAGAGAGACTTTGGAAGTTCTTCTCAATAAAATTGACTTCATTTGAAAGAGTGAATGGGAATGTCAAAAACAATAGAGATTTTGGTGGCAGATATTTATGAGTAGGCTGGTCACTCTATGAGAGCTAACCATTAGACCATCTAGAAGTTTAACAGAGAGAACTAAAGGGAGGAACCCTCCTGAATTTGGAATGAACCCCAAAGACTGCAGTTTTAAAACTGGTTTAAAATTTCCCTTGTAAAGGATTAAATTGAAAGGGATCAAAATTTGGAGCAATTTATGCCTTCAGGTAACTGTCAAAACAATAGAGCATGCAGTCTGCAATTAATGAAGACAAACAGCTGGGTGTGATACAAATAGAGACAGACTGCTTAACAGAAATATTTGAGGAGACAGCCAAAGATAGCACAGCTACTCTAAGTGTTATCTCAGGGGACAGAGTGCAGAACAGGTTTACTGATTAGAAGGAGCAACATAAGAAACTGATCTTATAAGCTACATTAAATAATATATCCAAGTAGTAAGTGACTGAGCAAACAAAGAGCAACAACAAGCCATAATGGGGAGTGGGGGGGAGTATTGATTTTGGTACAATATATTATCTAAAATGTCCAGTTTAAAAAACCACTTCTTTGCAAAACCAGGGAAGTGTGATGTATACTCAGAAAAAAAAAAAAAAGACAATAGAAATAGCCTTTGAAAGAGACCCAAAATCAGATTTAATAAGCAAAGATTTCAAAGCAGCTATTGTAAACATTTACAAATATTTTCATTGAAGGAAACAATGCTTAAGAAGTAAAGGAAAATAAGAGAACATGAGTCAAGAGATCGAAATAATAAAAAGAAAAAATCAAATGGAAATTCTGGAATTGAAAATACAATAACTAAAACTTTTTTAAAAAGTCATTAATAGTGCCAAACAGTATGTTTAGATTGGCAGAAGAAAGAACAGCAAAATTGAGAATAGTTTAACAAAGCTTATGCAATCAGAAGACTAGAAAGAAGGAGTAAAGAAAAATAAACAGAACCTCAGCATTATGGGATACCATTAAGTGAACTAACATATGTATAAAAGAAGTATGCCAAAAAGAAGTGGGAAGAAAAGAAGCAAAAAAGAATATTTGAGGAGTAAGGCTGAACACTTCCCAAATGTGATGAAATTATTAATCTACATATTTAAATGAAATCTAAGTGGATAAACATGAAAACATTCACCACCAGACATATCATAGAAAGAATGCTGGAAATCAAACACTGGAAAAGTAAGCCTTGAAATGAGCAAGAGAAAAATAACTTGTCATATACAAAGAAACCTCAATAAGATTGACAGCAGACTTCTCATCAAAATCAATTGAGGTCACAAGACAGTAAGATGACAGTCAAAATGTTGAAAGAAAAAAAAAGTCAAACAAGAATCTTATCAGCAGTTAAATTATCTTTCAATAATTAATGTGAGATAAAGACATTTCCAAACAAAAAAAATGGGGAGAAGTGGTTGCTAGAACAAATTTACAACAAATTTACAACAAATACTGAATGAATTTCTTCAGGCTAAGAACAAGTGACACAGAGAGCAATTTGAATCCACATGAAAGAAATAAAGAGCACTGATAAAGGTAATCATGCAATTTTAAGACAGTATAAATGTATATTTTTCTTTATTTGCTAAAGTGGCTGTGTAAAACAACATACATATATATATATATATATATATATACATTTAGCAATATATATGCATATAATCTATCCTACTGTCTTTTAAATATATATCTTTTAATATATATATTTTAAAAAATACATGTATATATATATATATATATATATATATATATATATATATATATATATACTATTGGTCAAAATACATGCAGAAATTTAGTATAGTGTTTGATAATAGCCCAAAAGAAGTGAGTTGTAGAAAACCTGCACCAAATAAGGAAATAAAATCAGATGTTAACTTGAACTCTCAGTAACAAATTAAGAGAACAGGAAAACGTAAATAAGGATGTTAATATAATCAAATAATATATTGGGTTGGCCAAATAGTTCATTCAGGGTTTTTCTGTAACAGCTTACAGGAAAATCCAAACAAACTTTTTGGCCAACAATAAATATATAAATATAGACTTGTTTATTCTCTCCCTGGATTAAAAAATAATGCAAGATCCAACTTTGTGCTTTCTAGAGGAGACACACTTTAGATTCAAAGACACAAATATAATAAAATTTAAAAGGTTTTTAAAAAATATGTCAAATAAACAGCATCCATAAGTATGGCTGTATTCATCAGGCAGAATAAAAAAAAAAATCCTTTAAAGCAAAAAGTTCCTACAGCAAAGAGGGACATTTTATGATGATAAAACGTCAGTCAATCATGAAGCTATAAAGATTATATACATATATGCACCTAACAACAGAGTCACAAAATACATTAAGTAAATTCTAAGAGAAATAAAGGAATATTGATAATACAATAATGGTTATAGTCTTCAGTACCATACTTTCAATAATGGAGAGAAAACTAGGTAGAAGATTAATAAAAATAAAGGCACCTCAAACAAAACTATAAGTGAAATAGACTTAACAGACATCTATAAAAAATTCTACCCACGCCCCCAAGCAGTGGAGTATATATTCTTCTCAAGTGCACATTGAACAGAGGACAGTCTCCAGGATAGACCACACACTAGAGCACAAAACATTCCTGAATAAATTTGAAAGAAATAAAGTCATACTTAATATGTTATCTGACTACACTGCAATGAGATTAAAAATCAGTATAAGATATTTAGAGAATACACAATATGTGAAAGCTAAAGAAAACACACTGCTAATCAGTAAGTTAAGGAAATCACAAGAAAAATTAGAATGTACTTTTAGATGAATGAAAATTAAAACACTATATACCAGAAATTATGTGATGTATATAAAGCAGTGATTATAATTAAATTTATGTATGTTAATGACTTTATTCAAAAACAAAAAATCTGAAATCAATAAGCTAACATTTCACCTAAAGATACTGATAGAAGAGCAAACTAAGTCTAAAGCAAGAAGAATAAATAATACAGCAGAAATTGGTAAAAGAGAGAATAGAAAATTAAATGAAAACAAAAGTTCTATGAAAAGATCAACAAAAATTGACAAAGTTTTAGCTAAACTAAACAAGACAAAAAGAAAGAGGAGACTCAACTGATTAGATTAGGAATGAAAGAGAAAGCATCGTATTGACTGTATACATATGAAAGGCATATTAAGAGAATAACGTGAGAAAATATATGACAACAAAACAGAATTTGACTGCAGAAACAGACTAAAGAAGATATAGAAAGTATGAATATGTGTAAAACAAGTAAAGAGATTGAATTTGTCATTAAAAATTTCACACAAGGAAAAGACAAGGCTTAGATAGATTCACTTGTGAATTCTAACTCAAATTTAAAGAAGAATTATTATTAATTCTTTAGAAAGTTTTCCAAAATGTAAAACAGGAGTGAACAAAAATAAATGTCTACACACAAACTTTTACACAAGCCTTCATAGCATCAGTAATCATAAAAGCCAAGAAGTAGAAACAACCGAAGTGTCCATCAACTGATCAATAGATACAAAAAATGCAGTATATATATGCAATGGAATATATTCAGCAATAAAAGAATGAAGTACTGATACATGATTCAGTATGAATGAAACTTGAAAACACGCTAAGTGACAGAGCCCGCTATAAAAGTTCACATTTTTTATTCCATTTATATAAAATGTGCAGAATAGAGAAACCTGCTGAGAGAAAGTAGATTAGTGGCTCTCTGGGGCTCAGGGCTCAAGAGATATTGTGAAATGGGAAGTCACTGCTAATAGTCATGGGTTTCTTTTTGGGTTGATTGATAATGTTCTAAACTTAGATTGTGTTGATGGTTGCCTGACTGAATATAAAAAAAATGAATTGTACATTTTAAGTGAGTGAATTGTACAGCTCCTGAAACATGTCTTAATGAGAGGATTGTGGGGGCAGGGAAAGAGAGAGAATGAGAAAACAGCAGAGGACATTTAGAAAAAGTAGACCTTATAACAGATCTATCTATTATTGTGTGATGTTTTACTAAACCATTTTATTTCTCTAACGGTTTAAGTTTCCTCAAGCACTCATTAATTGAAAGAAAATTTATAACCTCTTTATAGAGAAGGATAATACGAGAATATCAACAGATGAGGGGTTAACTATAGCGGATGACATTTGACAACCATTCTTTGAATATGAAATTAATTCCATAGCCAAACAAATTAATAAACTGGTGCTTGAATTTATGAATGTATGACCCACATGGTCCTCTCTCCTTTCCTATTCTCATGCTTTAAGGAAAAGATGTTTTTCTTTTCTTTTTTTTTCAGGGGAGGATAGTGTGGAAGCATGTGGTTTACAACTGAGGGCAATTCAAGGTGAGATGCAGGTGAAGGGGACACTAAACAGCTAAATACCTTGAAGAAGCTGATTGCTGATAGATTTTAGAAATGAAATTAACACTAGAGAAAACTGTAGGTATTGACAAATTTCAGTCAGCATGAACTAATCATGCTACTGGGATTTTAGGTGGCCATCACTCCTCCAAATCAAAGAAAATTACTTCCTGGTGTTCTAACTACTGATTCCAAGTGTTGGTAATGACAAGAGAAAACTGCTTTATTATCTTTCTCTCCAATCACTCATTAAGACTAAAAGTAAAAATCCATGTATTAATATTCATCCTTCTTACTTTACAAGGACATAAACTTAAGTTTAAGAATGTTCCAAGGTATGGGGCTTCCCTGGTGGTCCAGTGGGTAAGACTCTGCGCTCCCAATTCAGGGGGCCTGGGTTCAATCCCTGGTCTGGGAACTAGATCCCTCATGCATGCTGCAACTAAGAAGTCCACATACCACAACTAAACATGCCACAGTGAAGATCTCACGTGCCACAACTAAGACCCGGGGCAGCCAAAATAAACAAATAAATTAAATAAATTATATATATATATATATATATTTAAAAAAGAAAAGGATCTCCCAAGATACTATAATTGCTGACTACATTGCTGGCATATGTGTATAGGACACTAAAAATTCACTCCTTCAGCAATTTTTGGTTATTTCCCTAAAGTGCTTCTTTCTTGTAATATTAAGCTTGTCTACGCAGGAAAAAAATAAAGAAAGAAAGAACAGAATGTATCAGGCATGTAACCCACTGAATGACTAGTAAAAATGGAATCCTAATTACCCTGAAATAACCATTCTAATTTCTTCTTTAAATCTCAACAGATGTTACAAAAACATCTTGCCCCCTCCCAGGAATAAGATTGACATTTGCATCAAACCTCTTCCATTACGTATTTCTTTCAGTAATAGTTCAGCATGAACAACAGCAACAACAACTCTGTCACATTTCTCTCAGCATAGGTAGCCAATTGGTAATTTACCTTCTGGTCACAATTGTAGTATTTAAAAATATTTTGATGTAAAATTCATTAGTTTGTATAAAAGTCCTGTTTTTTTCTCCTAGAAAAATATCTCTGAAAATAGTTTTAATCTATTTAACCTTATTCACTAAAGTGTACTCTTTAGAAAATCCCATAGTGTTAGGCTATTATACATACAGGATAAATTAAAAGAAAAAAGTAAAGATTCATCATGACACCTTGTAAGAAGATTAGCCTTCACCTTATGTTAAGAATGAGTAGCCATTAGTGTCTGGCCTTAAATTTAGGTCTTTAATCTAGAGTTTATTTTTGTGTGTGGTGTTAGGGAGTGTTCTAATTTCATTCTTTTACATGTAGCTGTCCAGTTTTCCCAGCACCACTTACTGAAGAGACTGTCTCTTCTCCATTGTATATTCTTGCCTCCTTTGTCATAGATTAGGTGACTGTAGGTATGTGGGTTTATCTCTGGGCTTTCTATCCTGTTCCTTTGATCCATATTTCTGTTTCTGTGCCACTACCATACTCTCTTGATTACTGTAGCTTTGTAGTATAGTCTGAAGTCAGGGAGCCTTATTCTTCCAGATCCATTTTTATTTCTCAAGATTGTTTTGGCAATTCGGGACCTTTTCTGTTTCCATACAAATTATAAAATTTTTTGTTCTAAACCTGTGAAAAATGCCATGGATAATTTGATAGGGATTTCATTGAATCTGTAGATTGCTTTGGGTAGTCGAGTCATTTTCACAATATTGAGACTTCCAATCCAAGAACGTGGTATATCTCTCCATCTGTTTGTGTTGTCTTTGATTTCTTTCATCAGTATCCTCTAGTTTTCTGAGTACAGGTCTTTTGTCTCCTTAGGTAGGTAAACATAGGCAGAACACACTTTGACATAAATTACAGCAAGATCTTTTTTGACCCACCTCCTAGAGTAATGAAAATAGAAACAAAAATAAACAAATGGGACCTAATTAAACTTAAAAGCTTTTGCACAGCAAAGGAAACCATAAACAAAATGAAAGACAACCCTCAGAATGGGATAAAATATTTGCAAATGAAGCAACTGACAAGGGATTAATCTCCAAAATATACAAACAGCTCATGGAGCTCAATATCAAAAAAACAAACAACCCAATCAAAAAAATGGGCAGAAGCCTAAATAGACATAACAGACATAACATAGAAGACACAAAGATGGCCAACAAACACATGAAAAGCTGCTCGACATCACTAATCATTAGAGAAATGCAAATCAAAACTACAATGAGGTGTCACCTCACACTGGTCAGGATGGCCATTATCAAAAAATCTACAAACAATAAATGCTGGAGAGGGTGTGGAGAGAAGGGAACCTTCCTCCTCTGTTGGTTGGAATGTAAATTGGTATAGCCACTGTGGAAAATAGTGTGGAGGTTCCACAAAAAACTAAAAAGAGAACTACCATATGACCCAGCAATCACACTCCTGGGCATATACCTGGAGAAAACCATAATTCCAAAAGACACATGTACCCCAATATTCATTGCAGCACTATTTACAATAGCCAGGACAAGGAAGCAATTTAAATACCCATCAACAGAGGAATGGATAAAGAAGATTGATACATATATACAATGGAATATTACTCAGCCATAAAAAGGAATGAAATAGTGCCATTTGCAGAGATGTGGATAGACCTAGAGACTATTATACAGAGTGAAGTAAGTCAGAAAGAGAAAAATAAATATCGTATAATATTGCTTATATGTCATATCTAGAAAAATGGTACAGATGAACTTATTTGCAAAGCAGAAATAGAGACACAGACACAGAGAACAGACCTATGGATACCGGGGGGGAAGGGAGAGTGAGATGAATTAGGAGAATAGGATTGACATATATACACTTCTGTATATAAAATAAGTAACTAATGATAACCTACAGTACAGCACAGGGAATTCTACTAAGTGCTCTGTTGTGACCTAAATGGGAAGGAAATCCAAAAAAAAGGGAAATATGTATATGTATAGCTGATTCATTTTGCTGTACAGCAGAAACTAACACAATATTGTAAAACAGCTTTACTCCAGTAAACATTAATTTTTATAAAATGAATGAGTAATCATTAAAGGTTTTAAAGCACAAAAGGGATATGACCATTATGTGCTTTCAAGAAGTCACCCTTGGGTCTCCCTGGTGGTGCAGTGGTTGAGAGTCCACCTGCCGATGCAGGGGACACGGGTTTGTGCCCCGGTCCGGGAATATCCCACATGCCGTGGAGCTGCTGGGCCCGTGAGCCATGGCCGCTGAGCCTGCGCGTCCGGAGCCTGTGCTCCTCAACGGGAGAGGACACAACGGTGAGAGGCCCACACACCGAAAAAAAAAAAAAAAAAAAATA
Source organism: Monodon monoceros (assembly GCF_005190385.1). Lineage (NCBI taxonomy): Eukaryota > Metazoa > Chordata > Mammalia > Artiodactyla > Monodontidae > Monodon > Monodon monoceros. Next base: position 35,738,104 of record NW_021703785.1, read on the forward strand.
GAAGTCACTCTTTCTATATTTTGAGAAATGGATTAGTCATATCTGAAAATTGATTAAAGGTTATGTTAATAACTCAAATGGCAATGATTGGGCTTAGGTGAAGATGTGTAAGTGAAGAAAACTAATAAATGTATTAAAGGTGTAATTGAAAGAAGTTTTTATGTTATGAGGGAATCAGAGAGGGAGGTTCAGAGAATAACACTAGGTGTCTGGATTATGCAATTCAAAAGATGATGGTTCATCCACTGAGATGATGGTCCACCCTGAATAGTAGTTCCAAGGTGGAGATAGTGAAAGTGTGAATCATGAGATCACTTTTGGACAAGTTGAATGTGTCTTTGAGACATGTATCTGAGGATATGAAAGTAATTTGAACCTCAGAGAAGAGTTATATGGTAGATATAAAATTGGGAGTTAATAGCAGGTAGGTTATGACTAAACTCTGGCAAAGATGTAACGTGTACACTACAGAGTTAAGTGACTTGAGAAAGAACCCTCCTCACCTTGTGAAATGTTAAGTTTTAATGGAAACATTAAGTGCTTCAATATCATGCTGACTAATGAGGAAATGTTCATGATGGGGTGGGCAGCTAAAACAGAAGACCAGTAAGAAAAGAAGCTCTTTTAATAAACTTAAAACATTTCAAAATAAATGTAAATTTACCTAAAATTTGTAAGGATATTAGTGTTCCCATATACCCCAAACCCTGTTTCTCCTATAATTAACTATATTAGTACGGATCATTTGTCACTCTTAATAAACCAATATTGCTGTATTATTATTAACTAAAGTCCGTACTTTATTCAGATTTCCTTAGGTTTTATCTAATGTCATTTTTAAGCACCAAGATCTCATCTAGGATACCACATTTGATTTAATTGTAACTTCTTAGAGTTCTTTCCACTGTGTATGTTTCTCAGACCTTCCTTGTATTTGATGATCTTGACAATTTTGAGAAGTATTAATCTGTTATATTTTTGAATAACTGTCAATGGGATTTTATGATGTTTTTTCTAGGATTAGGAGGAAGACCACAAGAGGTAAAAAGCTATTTTAATCAAATCATCCCAATGGTCAATACTATTAACATGACTTCTCCATGTTGATGTTAAATTTGATCACCTGACAGTGGTAGTATTTGTAAGGTTTCTCTGACATAAAGTTACTTTTTCTCCCTCTTAACATACTATACTATTGTCAAGTATGTCACTATACGAGCACACACTAAACAAGTGAGGAGTCATGCTTTACCTTCTGGAGGATGGAGTATCTACATAAATTATTCAGAATACTTTTGCATGAAAATATAGTCATATGGATATTTATTTAAAATTCAACATTATTGATATGATCACATGATTTTGCTTTTGTAGTCTGTTGACATAATAGATTAAACTACATAATTGATTTTCACATATTCAGCCAGCCTTATATACGTGGTACACATCCCACTTGGTGTGTAATTTTTTATACAGTATTGGATTCAATTTGTTAGTAATTTGTTAAGGATTTTGGTATCTATATTCATGAAGTATATTAGTCTGTAATTTTCTTTTCTTGATTTATATGTGATTTTGATATTAGGGTAATGGTGGACTCAGAATAAGTGGGAAGTATTCCCTCTTTTTCTATCTTCTGGAAGATAGAGAATCATTATAAATTCACCCTTAATTTTTCAGTAGAATTCACTAGTGAACTCAGCTAGATCTGGTTCTTTATGATTTGAAATGTTATTTGTTTTTGATTCAATTTCTTTAATAGATAAGGGTCTATTCAAATTATTTCTTCCTTTGTGAATTTTGGCACATTGTGTCTTTCAAGGAATTGGTCCATTTCATCTCAGGAATCAAATTTGTGGACATAGAGTAGTTCATAATATTTTTTTTATTATATTTTTAAGTCCAGGAGGTCTGTAGTGATGTCTCCTTTTTCATCTCCAATATTAGTAATTTGTGTCTTCCTTTTTTTCTTAGTTAGCTTGGCTAGAGGCTTATAGATTTTATTGGTCTTTTTAAAGAACCAGATTTTAGTTTGGTTGAATTTTCTCTATTGATTTTCCATGAAATTCAATATCATTGATTTATGTTCTACTTTTTATTACTTTAGTTCTCTCTGTTTAGTTTGGATTTAATTTTCTCTTTCTTCTAGTTTCAAAGGTGGAATCTTAAATTATTGATTTTAGGCCTTTTATCCTTTCTAATATATGCTTTTCAATGCTATAGATTTCTCTCTAAGCACTGCTTTCACCGAATCCCACAAATTTTAATATTGTATTTTTTATTGTCACTTAGCTCAAAATGGTTTAAAATTTATCATGATATTTCTTTTTTAAATCATTATTATTTAGAAGTATGTTTTTAATCTCTAAGATTTGGGGGGCTTTCTTTTATTGACTTCTAGTTTAATTCTATTGTAATCTAAGATCAAACATTGTACAATTTCTACTCTTTAAATTTTATATGTTTCTTTTTTAAATCATTATTATTTAGAAGTATGTTTTTAATCTCTAAGATTTGGGGGGGCTTTCTTTTATTGACTTCTAGTTTAATTCTATTGTAATCTAAGATCAAACATTGTACAATTTCTACTCTTTAAATTTTATATGTTTCATGACCCAGAATGTGGTCTATCTTGGTAAATGTTTCATGTGAACCTGAGAAGAATGTGTAATTTTCTTTTATTGAATAAAGTAGTCTATAGATGTCAATTTTAACCAGTTAAATGATGGTGTTGCTGAGTTCAACTGTGTTCTTACTGATTTCTGCATGCTGGGTCTGACCATTTCTACTAGAGCGATGTGAAAGTCTCCATCTATGATACAGATTTATTAATTTCTCTTTGCAGTTCCATCAGTTTTTGCCTCATGTATTTTGATGTTCTCTTATTAGATACATACACAATAAGGATTATGACTTCTAGAAGAATTGACCCATTTTTCTGTAATGTCCCTCTATATCCCTGATAACTTTCATAGTTCTGAAGTCTATTGTTTGAAATTAACATATCTAACCCTTCTTTCATTTGATTAGAATTTGCATGGTATGTTTTTCTCCATCCCTTAACTTTATCCATGTGTGTCTTTATATTTAAAGTGATTTCTTGTTGACAATATATAGTTGAATCTTGTTTTTTGGTCCATTCTGACAATCTCTGTCTTTAATTAGTGCACTTAGATCACTGATATTTAAAATTATTTTTCATACAGTTGGGTTAATATCTACCACATGTATTACTGTTTTCTATTTGTTTCCGTTTTCTTTGTTCTTATTTTTGTCTTCCACTGTTTTTCTGCCTTTTATTTTTTTAATTGAGATCTAATTCCATTTTGTCTCCTTTTCAGCCTATTAGTTATGCTTTTTAAAAACATTTTTCTAGTGTCTATTCTGGAGTTTGCAGTATAGATTTACATTTAATACAAATCCACTTTAAAATAACACTAAGTGCTTTATGGGTAGTGCAAGTGCCCTTTAATAACAAATATTTCTCACTTGTCCTTTGTAAGATTGTTGTCATTCATTTCAATTATACATAATCAAACATAAATATTTATTTATGTATTTTAGATATAAATACATCATTTTGAACAAGGACTTATCTGATCAAGAGTAAAAAATAAAAATTTTTATTTTATCTTCACTTATTAATTTTCATATGTTCTTCCCTTATTTAAGTAGATACTAACTTCTGATCTATATCATTTTCCTTTTTACTGAAGAACTACTTTTAACATTTATTACAAGGCAGATCTACTGATAACAAATTTGCTCAACTTTTGTTTGCCCAAGATTATTTAATTCAACTTCAGTTTTAAAGGATAATTTCACAGGGTACAGAATTCTAGGTTGGTGGATTTATTCTCTTGCAACACTTTATACTTCACTGCACTTTCATCTTGCTTGCATTGTGAAGAGAAGTTGGATGTAGTTCTTCACCTTACTTCTCTATAGGTAAGGTGTTCTTTTTCCTCTGGCTTCTTTCAAGATTTTTTCTTTGTCTCTGTTTTTCCATAGTTTAAATATGATATGCCTAGTTTTGTGTTCACTGAGCTTGGTGTTCTCTGAGCTTCCTGGACCTGTGGTTTGGTGTCTGACATTAATTTAGGGAAAATTCTCAGTCATTATTGCTTCAAATTTCTGTTTTCTTTTTTCTCTTTTTTCTCCATCTAGCATTCCCATTATGACTATGTGACTCCTTTTATAGTTGTACTACAGTTCTTAGACATTCTGGATTTTTTTTCAGTATTTTTTTGGTTTGCTTTTCAGGTTTGGAAGTTTCTATTTTCATATTCTCACTCTCAGATATTCTTTCCTCAGCCATATCCAGTCTACTGATGATATTATCAAAGACATTTCTGTTACAGTGCTTACTACAACATTACAGTAATAAAGACAATGTATTACTGGTGAAAGAATAGACAAATAAATAAATGGAACAGAAGAGAGAGCCCATAAACAGTCCCACACAAATATTGTAAACTGATCTTTGACAAAAGATTTTAGGCAATATGATGGAACAAAGATAGTCTCTTCAACAAGTGGTGCTGGAACAAGTGGACATCGACAAGTATAAAAACAAAATCTAGACACAGACCTTACATCTTTCACAAAATTAAATCAAAATGGACCTAGCCTTAAATGTAAAATGCAAAATTATATAACTTTTAGAAGATAACATAAAACAAATTCTCTATATATATGTATAGCTGATTCACTTTGTTATAAAGCAGAAACTAACACACCACTGTAAAACAATTATACTCCAATAAAGTTGTTTTTTTTTTAAAAAATGTCTTGATTGTAGGGGGTGTTAGGTGAAGGTGAGGATTAGGCAGAGGTGGTAATTAGGTGGGGGTGGGGCTTATGCTTAGGACTCACACTGCTGGAAAATTCCCTGGGCGTTTGGGGAGCAGGGCTTAGGCTCAGTGTGGCTGGAGGGACCCTGGAGTGCCTCTGGCCTCAAGGTGTGGATGATCAGGTCCGACACCTCAGCTGCTTCTCGGGACCTGAGTGGGTGGGGGGGAAACACTAGCCATGCTTACCCCCCCAATCCTCTGATCCCAGTGGTCCCTCCCCATTACCTCTCCTCTAATTTTCCCCTCCCTCCTTCCTATATCCCTAGGGCCCATGCAGTTGGAGGGTGCTCTGGAAAGCTGGGGACAATGCCCAGGAGCCCAGCAGGCTCCCAGAGGCCTGCATGGGTGTGAGACATGCTAGCTGCCTTTCCCCCGATCCTCCAAACTCCCGAGGATCCCTCCAGACATTGGAACACCTCCCCTCCCCCAGCCACCCCACAGGGGTGCCTGTCTCATCTGGCCTCCACCTCTCCTCCCCTCTTGCTCCCCTGCCATGTCCTACCCACTTGCTCTGGGGTTCCTTCCATCCCCTTGGGTGTCGAGGTTCCCCACAAGTGCCTGGTAGGTGCCCTAGTTGTGGCGAGATGTGAACTCCGCATCTTCCCACTCTGCCATCTTGATTCTGCTCCTAATTATTTCCTTTGGTGTACTGAGTTTTTAAGTTTGCTCTACTCCCATTTGTCTATTTTTGGTTTGTTGACTGTGCCATTGATGTCACATCCAAGAATCATCATCAAATACAATGTCCTGAAGATTTTCTGCTATGTTTTTTCAAGGTTTTTTTCCATTTTAGATCTTATGTCATTAAAATAGTTTGAACTGATTTTTATATGTAGAGTAAGGTAAGGATCCAACTTTATTCTTTCATTTGTGGATATCCAGTTTTCCCAACATTATATTTTGAAAACTTTCCATTTACCATTGGGTAGTATTGGCAACTTTGTTGAAGATAATTTGACTGTATACACAAGAATTTTTTTCTGGGCTCTCTATTCTGTTCCATTCCTCTATATGCCTGCCTTTATGCTATCACACCATTGTGATTACAGCTGCTTTGTTTTATATTTTGAAATCAGGTATGTGAGTCTTCCAACTTTGTTGGAAGATTGTTTTAGCTATTTGGGTCCCTTGACTTTTTATATGAATTTTAGGATGGATTTTTCCATATTTGCAAAAAACGCTCTGGGGTTTACATAGAGACTGCATTGAATCTGTAAATCACTTTGGGCAGTATGGGCATTTTAACAATATTAATTCTTCCAACCCATGAATATGGAATGTTTTTTTCATTTATTTATACCTTCCTTGATTTCTTTGAGCAATGTTTTCCATTTTCAGTGTACAAGTCTTTTGCCTCTTTTTTTAAAAAAAATATTTCATATTGGATTATAGTTTATTAGCAATGTTGTGTCAGTTTCAGGTGTACAGCAAAGTGATTCAGTATACATGTATCTGTTCTTTTTCAAATTCTTTTCCTATTTAGGTTATTACAGAATATTGAGCAGAGTTCCCTGTTCTATACAGTAGATCCTTGTTGGTTATTTTAAACATAGTAGTGTGCATATGTTAATCCAACTCCCAATTTATTCCTCTCTCCCCCACCACCACGTTTGCCCTTTGGTATCCATAAGTTTGTTTTTGAAGTCTGTTTCTGTTTTGTAAATAAGGACATTAAGGACATTTGTATCATGTTTTTTAAGATCCCACATATAAGCATTATCATATGATATTTGTCTTTCTTTGTCTGTCTTACTCCACTTAGTATGATAATCTCCGGGTCCATCCATGTTGCTGCAAATGGTAATATTTCATTGTTTATATGTACCACATGTTCTTTATCCATTCATCTGTCGATAGACATTTAGGTTGCTTTCATGTCTTGGCTATTGTAAACAGTGTTGCAATGATTGTAGGGGGGCATGCATCCTTTCAAACAATGTTTTTCTCCAGGTATATGCCCAGGAGTGGGATTGCTGGATCATATGGTAGCTCTATTTTTAGGTTTTTGAGGAACCTGCATACTGTTCTCCATAGTGGCTATACCAATTACATTCCCAAGAGTGTAGGAAGGTGCCCTTTTCTCTACACCCTCTCCAGCATTTTTTTTTTTTTTGTAGACATTTGATGGTGGCTATTATGACAAATATGAGGTGATATCTCATTGTAGTTTTGATTTGCATTTCTCTAATAATTAGCAATGTTGAGCACCTTTTCATGTGCCTCTTGGCCATCTGTATCTTCTTTGGAGAAATGTCTATTTAGGTCAATCCACTTTTTGATTGATTTGTTTTTTGATATTGAGCTGCTTAAGCTGTTTATAAATTTTAGAGATTAATCTCTTGTGGGTCACATTGTTTGCAAATATTTTCTCCCATTCTGTGGGTTGCCTTTTTATTTTGTTATTTTGCCTCCTTGGTTAAGTTTATTCCTAAGTATTTTATTCTTGTCCATGATATTGTAAATGGGTTTTTAAAAATTTATTTTCCAGATTGGTCACTGTTAGTGTATAAAAACACAACTAGTTTGTATTAGTTGTTGATTTGTATCCTCAAACTTCCAAAATCACTTATTAGGTTTAACAGCTTGTGAGTGTTTGTGTGGGATCTGTAGGGTTTTGTAAGTACAAGATCATGTCATCTGCCAAGAGAGGTAATTTTACTTCTTTCTTTCTAGTTTGGATATTTTTTTTTTCTTGTCGAATATTTCTGGCTATGATTTCTAATACTATATTGATTAGAAATGGTACAAATGGTAATCCTTGTTTTCTTCCCAATCTTAGAAAAAAAATTTAGTCTTTCATCATTGGCTATGATGTTAGCTGAGGGTTTCTCATATATAAACATTTATATACTGAATTTCCTTCTATTACCAGTTTTCTGAATTTTTTATCATAAAGTGTGCTGAATTTTGTCAAATGTTTTTTCAGAATCAATTGAGATAATTATGTGGTTTCTTACCCTAGATTCTGTTAATGTGATGTATTACATTAATTGATTTTCCTATATTGAGCCATGCTTGCATGGTATAAATCCAATCCAGGTATAAATCTAATTTGATTATGGTGTATAATGTTAATGTGTTGTTAATTTGTTTTGCTAGTATTTTTTGAAAATTTTTACATCAATATTTATCAGGTATATTGGTCTGTAATTTTTTTTTTCCTGTTGTGTCTTTGTCTAGCTTTGATATTAGGGTAAAGCTGACCTAATAGAATGAGTTGGGGAGTGTTCTTTTTTCTTATATTCTTTGGAAAAGTTTGAGGAGGATTTATGTTAATTCTTCTTTAAATGTTTGGTGGAACTCTCCATTGAAATGATCAGTCTCTGAACACTGAGTTGGGAGTTTTTTTTTAATTACTGTTTCAATCCCTTACTTTTCATAGGCCTGTTCATATTTTTTATTTCTTTAGAGTTCAGTTGGTAATTTCCTATTTTTCTATCTTGCTTGCATCACTCCTCCTTGAAGTGTTTCTTTTTTAATCCAATGTATTAAAGATAGATTTATGTGACCTAATCCAATAATAATTTTCCATGCTATCCATCCCAAAACTAATAAAGTTCCATTAATGTGAGAAATGTTATTCCAAACAATAGGAAATGAAAGAATATGGGTAATATTTTTGATAGAAACAATATCATGTGGTATAAAATAAATGCTACAATTTCAACCTTTGATTTTAGACTATAGTCATTACTTATAAAATATTTTTTGCTTTTATTAAGTTTCTATTTTGTAATGCAAAAGGTATCTATTTGATCTGGACAATTAATAGATTCAGTGAGAGCAGGGGATGAAAATTTACAGAGGGTTGATAATATAAAATTTATAATTTGAGTGTATTTTTCTTTGAACTTATTGTGCCCTTGATTAGAAGACATATTATGATAGAAGTTGAGGAATATAATTTAATGCATATTATAAATTTAGGCTCTGGAATCAGATAATTTTAAGTGAAAATACTCCTACTTCACTTCAGAACTGGGTGATACTGCACAAGTTATTTAACCTTTCTGAATCTCACATTCTCTTACATAAAATATTGTAAGAATAATACATATTTTACAGGATTGTTTTGAGGATTAAATAGTATTAACAGTAATAATAGTGGTAGTGGTAGTAGCAGTAGCAGCAGCAGTTAAAATATGTTGACTGCTTATCATGCGTAAGACCCAGTGTTAATAGATTTACTTGTGTTAACTGATAGCACACTTTCTGGAACATAATATTCACATTCAGTGACTGTTTAACTCATTGCCATTATTACTGCCACAATTCATGAAAACACCAAGTTGGATTTGATTACAAAATTACATGACAGGCCACTATAAAAAGCCTATGGTGAAGGATGTAATAGACAATTATAATTTTGGAGGACAAATACTGTCATTTGTAATGAAAAATTCTGTATATTTCTTACTTGGGAATCAGAATTTGTTTTAAGTAAAATTTGGGATGGACAAAATTTTTCTTTATCTATGTCTGTCCCCTCTAAATTTTTTAGTAGATACTTCCTTTCCATCATTGATATTCTTTATTTTCCCATTTGGAAGCTTCTTATTTCCACCTGAAATCACTCATTTTATGTTTCCATGAATCAATTTTAATTTTTTCACCCATACATAATCAAAATTTGTCAGGACTTATTACATTATATGTCTCAACTCTTTGAAGTGTCTGTGGAAATAAATAGACTGACATGTTTTAAGTATCTATATGACTATATATCAGAGATTCTCATTAAGGACTCCTTAATAAACACACACACACACACACACACACACACACACACACACAAAAACATATCTATCTATCTATCTATCTATTATATACCTAGCTGGTAAATTTACATTTCTATCTACATAGCAAATGCATTATAAAATAGATCTTAAACTATATGTTTCTGGTGCTCTTGCTCTGACACAAAGTGGAAAATATGTTTTGGTCTAGTTGGGTTTTAGTGGCCCCTTTAATTCACCACATTTGTTTGTTCTATACTGCCCACAGTATTCCTGAGGCCATCTTTATCCAAGAAAGTTGTGGGATCCAGATTATTAGCAAATATGCTCCGTGTTTTCCATCTCCTAAAACATGACTTGACTCCAGTCATCCTTACAGCATTTTGAAAATACTGACATCTGTATTTTTCCTCAAACTATATTTAACCAATTCATTCTGGGTGGGACCTACTTATTCTATTTGTAAATAAGAAAGTCCGAAATTTATTTTAAGCAACAAAACAGGGTTAAGAACACCGATTTAGGACTTAAATGTAGAGAATAAGTCTTGTTCTCATTTAGAGCTCCCTATACTAACATAGGAACTCAATAAATGCAGTGTCTTTGGGGCACCAAAGCATAAGCAAGAAAAGTGCTAAACTATGTCAGGGAGAAAATATCCATGATAATCAGTACAAAAATGTCTTTACATCAATACTTGTCAGATTTTAGGCCTTTCTCAGAAAGACTGCAGGCATATCAGTCTGCTACCTGAGCAGTGCTCAGGTAGGAAATGACAGTCTGCCAAGAACTTTCTCTCTTGGATTTTTATAGTCACATGGAACCCAGGAAAGCAAGCCCCCTGGCCTCTAAAGCCAGGCAATCAAGGGACATGCCCTGGGTGGCAGCTGCCAAAAACAGGTCATTAAATGTGAAAACCAGGGCACCAGACATGTATAGAAGCTACTCTCCGGGAGGTACTTGTGCTCTGGAATGTGGCAGAGGGGAGTGCAAAGATGGCACTCACTAAAAAAAGGTAAAAAATAGAAAATGAAAAGAAAAAATGGAAAGGAAAGAAAAAAAGAAAAGAAGAAAAAAGGGAAAAAGAAAGATGATGCACGCCAGCTTTCACAGGGAAGAAAGAGCAAAGAAGAAAATGCCCACTGGCTGGAGCATAAAGATGGCACCCTTGAGAAAGGAAAAAAACAAACAAAAAAATGACACCTGCTGTCTTTAGGAAGGCAGAGAGAGAGCAGGAAATGATACCCACCAGCCTCCATCTCAGCAGATCTCTCCCCTTCAGATCAATGTTTTAAAATTAGGAAATGATTTTATTTCCCATAAAGTGTAAGCAATTTTCAAAGGGCTGCTTCTACTCTGAGCCCTGAGGCGGGTGTCTATATTGAGTTATTCAGTTCACCATAGCCCATTAGGTCTCCTGGGCAGAAGCCCGTTAGTTTTCAAAGCCAGATGTTTGGAAGGCTCATCTCTCAGTTGTTGGTTTTAAAAGTTGGTATGCCTTCACTCCTCAGGAAACATCTCCAGATTTTGAGCTGCCTCCTGACTGTGGGTCACCATGCTACAGTGGAATTAATAGTGAGATTTCCTGCCTACTTTGATGTGGTTTCCCATTTGTTTGTCCAGTGTGAAAGGGTTGCTTTGCCAGATTTCAGGGGTTTTTTTTCCAGAGGAAATTGTTCCACATATAGCTGTAGATTTGTGTGTCTACAGGAGAAGGTAAGTTCAAAATTTTCCTACCTCAACTTCTTCAACCAGAATGGCTTCTCACATTTTAATGTGCCTAGGAATAACTTGGGAATCTTGTAAAAATGCAGATGCTGATCCACTAGGTCTAAAATATGATTCTCATTTCTAACCAGTTCCCAGGGGAGCTGCTGCCAAACACATATCCTGAGAAATAATTTAAACTCAAGAAAATTGTTAGAATGTCATTTTAAAAGTATTCAGCAAAATTAAAAGGGATCTCAAAATCTCTGTTTTAAATAATATAAAATGTATTCTCATGTAAATCAAACACTTAAGTCAGACAACTGAACATTCGTTAATGTAGTTTGTAATTTAAGATGACAAAAATGTGTTCTTACTGGAGATATGTGTGAAATCTATTAGGTAGGTATGGTGTATATCAAAATTTCTTTTAGGGCTTCCCTGGTGCCACAGTTGTTAAGAATCTGCCTGCCAATGCAGGGGACATGGGTTCGAGCCCTGGTCTGGGATGCTCCCACATACCGCGAAGCAACTAAGCCCATGTGCCACAACTACTGAGCCTGCACTCTAGAGCCCTTAAGCCACAATTACTGAAGTCTGTGCACCTAGAGCCCATGTTCTGCAACAAAAGGAGCCACCACAATGAGAAACCCACGCACCTAAATGAAGAGTAGCCCCCGCTCACTGCAACTAGAGAAAGCCCACGTGCAGCAACAAAGACCCAACACAGCCAAAAATAAATAAATAAAATAAATTTATTTAAAAAAAATTTTTTTTTTTGAGTTATGTGTCTACTGCATGATATTTCATATAGTGCATTTTGCACTATGCTGAAATGATAACAATGGTGACTTGATCATTTGTTAGGGATATTTCCAAATATTTCCTGTAATTGTATCATCAAAAGAGATCTTCATTAAGATAATCAGGATTATCCTTATCTTTCATTAGGATAATTTCCAAAAATTTATTTTGAACTATTTCAAAGTAATGTGATCAACATAGCTTGTATTCCATAAATAAACACTTTAATTTATTTATATATCAGTTAAATTGAATTTGCTAAAATATTTGGGATTAACAAGGTGGTTATTTTTGTGATATTAAGTTATAACATATGCTTGAAATTAATTATTTTTTTAAAAGTCATTAATTTATTTAAAAGATGCATGAGGAAGAAAATTAATGTCTTAGGTACTTGAGAAACTTTATGCCTAATATTTTTGTACTTCTCTATTATCCACATTATAAGCCCTTGACAAGCACAGTAAGATGATCTTTTAAAACACTCATTATACATGATATTCTATTATCTTACAACCATTATAAGTTGTTAGAAACTTTTAATAATGCATGAATCCAGAAGGCAATTCCCCATAATAGACACAGATATTTAAATATTACTCCATCTATATTTTATTACTTTATGAAGCATAGTGGCAACTGAGCCAGTAATTTTGTCAGAAATGAAGGGTTACTAAGCAGTTTCAAAATTATCCAAAATATTAAATATGACAGCAAAAAATATCAAATCAGTTTCATTTTATAAAAAAAATTATTTCCCAGGAAAGAAAGAAGAGTTATTTGAAGCTTTCTTATGATCTTAAAAACTCAATTAAAAGGTAAGATAACCATCCAGATTTGATAAATTTCCAATATATGTATGATATTATCTCTATCAGAATGTTATAATTTAATGGTATTTGTATTAAAAACATTTATTTTTGGCAAAATATTATCTATTGTCTTCTCTGATTAGTATAAAGAATAAAATGTAATCAGACTCATTAAATTATAGCATATCTTATGTAAATAAAACCTCTACTATTTGAATTTGTTTTCAGTTGGAAAAGAGGAAGAACTTCAATTTTATTTTAGTCTGATCATATAAAATCATTCCATTTTCGAGGCATTTGTAGGACCATTTTCCAAAAATAAGTTATATGAACTGTACAGAAGAAAAAAAAATGTTCTAGGATATGATTAAACAGCTTTTGTAAGAAATATTAAAATCAACATTGCTAGATCTGAGTAATGTAGTAAATTATTTTTAGTAAAGGTAATCCAAGAGTTTACTTACTATTTATAAAATGGTGATTTTACATTACATGTTTAATAAAGAAGGGTTACATGGAATAGGAAATGTTGCCTGTGACAATTTTTATTGTTTATGAAACTGACAAAAGAGTAAGTAGATATATAAGTATGACTGGAATATTGTTAATAACTTTATCAAAAGCAGAAACAAAGTGAATTATCTCTAGATTAAGAATTTCTATGATCATGTAGAAGATGCTACAACTCTCTTGATAATCCACACTTACATTTACTTTTCTAGTCAATAAATAGACTGCATATATTAAATATGTTCTGGTACTTTTTCAGTTAGCCCTGGTAATAAATAATAACCTAATTCAAACTTCCATGAAATTACCAATGTCATCTTCAGATCAAATAAACACCAAGGCAGTTTACCAGATATCATACACCTGGAATTTATGAAAATAAGTATTTTTACATTTACAGCTCAAACTTGAAATTATTTTTAATAGGTTATATTTTTTATTATAATGGCAAGTTAATGGCTTGCCACATGCATCCTACAAAGCCTACCTCCTAAATGGACATTTTGTAGACATATATATATATATGTATATAATGTATCTTAGTGTTCAGTATAGTGGCACAAACATTCTTTAATGCTAGAGCAATAAAGGGGATTTCTAGTAATTGTATGATAGGTGTTCTTAATATGTGTTATTCTAGCAAATAAATTATTTTAAAATATAATTTTGCTAATTAGGCCATTTTTGTAACTCTTTTCTGCAGTTTCTCAAAATATTTTAATCCATCATAAAGCGTTGTTACTCCTTCCAGCATCCTATTTATTCTGACCATTTTGAATATATTTTTCTTTTTCAATTTTAAGTTTTCATGAGTTATGTTATATAGACTTTTTTTGGTTACTTTCTCACCTGACATCCCAGATGAAAAAATTGAAGCCTTGTTCAATGGGAACAAAAAGAAATATACATTTTTAACTGAAAATATAGATAGTAAAATCCATTTAATGCTGCTGTCTGGTAATAAGGATAATACTTGTATTACACACATTGTATGTTTATTGTAAGACAGAAAAATGATTCAGATCTGGGAATTGTAATTTTATATGTGACATAACTGAATATGATGTTTGGTGAGGCAATTTATCTTTAGGTTTTATTTTATGTTTACATACAATTTAAAGTATTATAATCTAATGTCCATCTCGAGTACAAAATGTAATCATTGATCCTAGGTACTGATTAGTTTAATCTACAGACTTGAATTTGATTCTATACAGGCTACTGAAGAGTTCTGTCATGTTCACTTTCCCAAGAACTGGATTAAAATGCTTTAAAAATTTATCCTATGAAAAATATAGTATACAGCTTCATAAAACAATAAGCAGTTAATACAGCATTATTCATACTTCTATATTACTTTCCTTGTATTTCAATTTAATTAAATAATTAAACTGTCAAGAAAAATATTAAAAGAAAAAGTATGCAGTTCATTTAATTATTTACATCCCAAGCCATTACAAAGTTTGCCTAGTCTTAGAAAGATATATTGTGGAAGTCTTGGTTTAATGTAGGTTTTCAGAGCTGTTTCACTTTTTTTATAAGAAAAAAGGGAAATAATACAACTTATAAATATTAATAAAGCTATACACTAAAAGTGGAGCTAAGAAAAGTCAGTCAGTGTTTTTCTGCAATTCTTTAAACACATAGTTTAAATATATGAGAATAGAATTCTTGACTATTTTTCCCTTCTCTGCCTTGCCCTGAGATTAAATTTGCAGATTTTCCACATTAGCACTACTAGAAAAATATGTGTAATGTTCAATAAAATTGTACTACATTTGTTTATTTTTGTTTTTATTTCCATTTCTCTAAGTGGTGGGTCAAAAAGGATCTTGCTGTGATTTATGTCATAGAGTGTTCTATCTATGTTTTCCTCTAAGAGTTTTATAGTGTCTGGCCTTACATTTAGGTCTTTAATCTATTTTGAGTTTATTTTTGTGTATGATGTTAAGAACTGTTCTAAATCCATTCTTTTACATGTAGCTGTTCAGAATACTACTCAGCCATAAAAAGAAATGAAATTGAGTTATTTGTAGTGAGGTGGATGGGCCTAGAGTCTGTCATACAGAGTGAAGTAAGTCAGAAAGAGAAAAAACAAATACTGTATGCTAACACATATATATAGAATCTAAAAAAATAATTAAATAAAAATTGTTCTGATGAACCTAGGGTCAGGACAGGAATAAAGACAGACATAGAGAATGGACTTGAGGATACAGGGAGGGATAAGAGTAAGCTGGGATGAAGTGAGAGAGTAACATTGACATATTTACACTACCAAATGTAAAATAGATAGCTAGTAAGAAGCAGTTGCATAACACAAGGAGATAAGCTCAGTGCTTTGTGACCACCTAGAGGGGTAAGATAGGGAGGGTTGGAAGAAGGCACAAGAGGGAGGGGATATGGGGATATATGAATACATACAGCTGATTCACTTTGTTATACAGCAGAAACTAACACAACATTGTAAAGCAATTATACTCCAATAAAGATGTTAAAAAAAAAAAAGAGAGCATATTAGGCATATAGTTGCTATAGATTAAAAAATATATATACTACATTAGTGACTGTGAACAGCATTCAATAAATGGTTTTAATATTAAGCATGTTTAGCAAATATACATAAAATTATATTAAAATTGAATTATTCACAGAGGACTAGTTTTCTAAATTTGAATAAGATACAGATTAAGACACCAATTTTGGCACATACCTTCATTATCCCTTTCCCTTGCCACACAACTGGCTAATTTAAAAGCACGTAGGGAGACTGTGTGCATTGCTTTATTAAATGAAGGAAAGTGAGCAATAAAAAATCCATTAAGACTATAATTTGGGAAACAATACAAATGTATGTGCATATATCTAATATAGACATGCATATGTTAGAAATATATATCTCTATATATTAGTGACAGCCTTGTGTAGTGTCATGATTTAAATATCCTCTTAATTAGCAATGGGATATTTTCTACCAAAAGTTGTTAAACAAAACTCTAGCTATCTTCAATATTAGTAAATGTATTTACTCTATAAATTATTAGAATAATAAAAAATCAATAAGAACTGAAAGTGCTTGCTATATATCAAGCATGATGCTAAGTTATGCTTGGTACCTACAGTTTCTTATTTATTTAGTTTGAAATTATCCACCAAAATTAATATAATCGTTTGCAAGTGTATCTGTATGCAAAAAAAAAAAATCTGTTGGCATAATCTTCACAGAGTTTTGAGTTAAATAATGTAAGTGAAATGCTGTATTGTAGTATGGACATATAACTGGGCTTCAAAATAATTATTAACTGAATTATGTTTGTATTCTCCCTAACCACATTGCACCTCCTGCAAATAAAGTTTATTTTTACTGAATTATGCTTAGTTGATATTCTATCAGCCAATATTTAGAAAAGTAGTTTAAAAGTCCTCTCAAAGTTACACTGTATTGAGGAGGATTTTGTTATATTACACAGTTTTCTTATTAAGTGCTGTCTTATGGAACTTTTTCTTGTTCTTAGAAATAGTTGCATTTCTGAAAAGTGTATATGCTTTATTCTTAATGTACTGGTGAATTCAAAACTAAATATGTTTAAGTTTTTCTTTTGACTTCTAGAAAAAAAGTTAATTTTTTATCAAAATTATTCTCTGATTTCCTCATTTTTAATTTAATTATTTTCTTTTATTTCTTTTACCTAGAAGTTATTAAAACATCATATCAGGATTCAAAAATTAGATCAAGATGATATAATTAACAACATAAAGATTTTTTTTTTAATGTACTAGTGTTATTACAGTTGAATATGTAGCCATGATGGCAAATGATTCTACAAAGTCATATTAGACTTCTAGAGCGGCCAGCTTCCAATGTTACACAACTCACGATAGGCATATATTTAAAACCAGATAATTTCTTAGTCATAGTGCTACCATATTTGGTCCATAAACAATTAAAAATATTATCCTAAAATATTAAAAAAGGAGAGAATAGTCTATTCTGTATTCAACAGTATCCTTATTGAGAATATAGTGACAGATTTCTTAAGAATATAGTGACAGGTTCTTTAAGACTCATTTCTTGGAGAGTTTGTCACCATAACTTAATGACATATAATAAAAACATGATTAAATTCATGGGTATTAATTACAAGAACAATATGATACACCACTTTGAAGGTCTGGGGAAACCTACAGGTATATTTCATAGAAACCAGAGGAACACATGAATTTTTACATCCTTCAGGCAATCCTTCACACATATCATTTCTCTGAACTAAACTTTTGATAAACATTGAATGGTTGTAAGCTTGAAATTATCCCCTCTGGGTAATGCCTGGAGTGTAACTCTGCTATTTGTGGGTTGAAATCTGTCTCATGTGCCTGACCTGATCTTGGTTCTAGAAAGTTAAGCATCTTTCATGAAAACTGAGGAAGCTAGCAAAGGCTTAGGACAAAATAGCATGTATATTATCACTACAATATATCCATTCAGATTTGAATCAGAGAGTGTTGAATATAAAAAAATGATTTTCTTTAAAAAATAGCCTTTACCCATGGACACATTAATAAAGTTGTTAAGGTTCCATATTATTTAACTGTATGAAATATAAACAAAATTATTTTGGCATACTTTTGTTTCAGGCAGTAGTAATAAAAAAGTCCCAATTCTCTAACAAAATCAAATCTCAATACAATATTAACATAACTAGTTTGGAAGAATAATGGATCAATGGGTATAGATATAGCTGTCAAGAAAAACAGAAAGAGGAAAGGACTGCAGTAGGAAATGGATGATCTATATACCCATGGTAAAAGGGGTAGTTTTGGGATCCACACTGCTATGTTCAAATCCAAACTTATGTAGTCATGGGAAATTTACTTACTCTTATTAAGTCCTTCATCCAAATATCAAAATAATAATTAATTTGAAGCTTACATAAGATAGTATCTGAAACACATTTAACATGGTCTCTGGAATGTTTACAAACTTTTGGAGTTTAGAGTCAGGAGGTACTAAAAATGGGCATGAGAAAACATGCAATTATAAAACATCTTAAGTTAACATTTACTCTAAATCAGGTTAAAATAATGATCACTAAATAACTTGAATGGATATCCTGGGGGTGAGGGACAAATATTGGTAGAAAGTTTCCCTAAAGAAAAACCTTCTAAAATTTGGAAAGCCTCTCAGCTTACCTCATAGGAAAAGCCTCTTTTATCACTCTAAATTAGAAGCCCGTCATGTAATTGACATGCTTCAGGCATATACAGACTTCAGTCATCTTTCTCATTCTGTTAAAATGATGACTTCAGAAAAGATTAACTTATACAACAGAGAAGTCAAACTGAACCTTCATCAAATACAATAAAGGACCACCTAAGATTAATATGCATATAAAGAAAACTCATGAAATTAAAATAAATTTAAAAACACTGAAATAAATTATAGAATGAATCCCAGAGGACAAAAACATGAAATAATTCAGAGACTCAAGAGCAAATTGCTATCTATTTAATTGACAGGAGCCAACAGAGAAAAGAAAATGCTCTTGAGAATTTTTTTTTAAGTTTTAGAAATAACATTTCAATCATTGCATTAGAGATTAAACTTGACAATATTTCACAGAACACAGAACAGAAATTCAAAGAGTTGGAAAATGTAAAATAAGATGAAAAATATAAGAACTATTCAGAATGTATAACAGCCTATTAATATGAGTGCAATAAAGAAACAAAGAAACTGGAGGAGGAAAATTATCAACAATAATAAAAAATGTTTCCAAAGATGAAAAAGTTCCTGCATCTTAAGCATGAAAGGATTCTTTGAAAATAAAATAAGATAAATAAAGAGAGAATTAAAAGTAGTCTTGAAAATTTAGGGTGAGAGTGAGAGGTTAGCAATACAAAATAAAAAATTCAAAATAAGTGACAGACAGGCTTCAAATCTCTAGATGATAGATAAAAAAGAAGAAAAAAGCCATAAGTTAAAAGTTCTGAGGGAAAATAGTTTTATACCTTTACAGGCCAAATTATCGACTAAAGGCAAGGAAAAATAAATACATTCTTATACACTTATGAAAACACAAATGAATATATATATGGATTTTTTGCAATACAAAATTAAAACATAAGTATATATATATATATATATATTTAACATCTATACCTATATCAACATCTGTATCTATCTTTTCTGAAGAAATTAGTTGAGAACATATCCAAATCAAAGGAGAGTGAAAGCCTATATGGAACTTAATTCAGAAAGTATTTGATCTGGCTCAAGTTTAAGTTAAAAGAAATTCAAGAAAAATTTCTACCTCTAAATAGGAGGTCATAACAGATCAAAATTTGCATTAACAGCAACTAGAAAGAGGAGTACATTTTAAAAATATTATAATTTTAAAGCATTATATTTCTGTGGAAATAGAAAGGAGAAAAAGAGTAATATTCTAGAGAAAGAATATTTACAAGTGAGTTTCTATCAGGTAGCTTCCCCTCTCTCCTGGGATCATTAGTCTGATCTAAGATGGGAGATCAATATATGGGCAAGGAAGACTACAGCAAGTAGGAAAGAATCCAGGAAGGGGCACAGGATGAAGCTTCAAATCTCTAGATATTAATGTAAAGTTGGAAACTTTTTCCAACAGTCGTCAAAATGTTTATGTATTCCCCTTTCTCCAGCGTAGTTTTCTGAGTAAATGGAAGATAGTGTCTTTGTAGAAGAACTGGATATATTGGTTTGGCCAAAAAGTTCGTTCGGATTTTCCTTGTTATGGAAAAACCCAAAGGAACTTTTTTTTATTATTATCATGTACATTTTATTATTATCATGTACATTTGCCATGGTGTTGCAGGGTTATTGCTACTGAGGATCCAAACTCTCCTTCAGTCATTGTGTTCTTTGAAGAAAACTGGCTCAGGTCCAGTGATTTGGTTTGACTGCCCCTCAGGCTGTCATTCATTCATTTGGCAAAGATTGTTGGATAATCTGTATTGCTCATCATATTGCAATAATCATTTTTTATCATGCTGCAATTTTAATGGCATCACTCATCACTGCATTTTATCCCACCTTGCTTTTGACAGTTAAACTTTAATAGTTGGACCTCTATTATTTCATGATTCTTTAACTCTTTTGATAGTACTGAGCCTAATGCTGTAATAGCATCTTCTGCCACCACTCGAATCACCTATATAGAGAGCAGTTACCACTGCATGTCTCAGTGATGCTTTTTCCCCTCTCACCAGTCCATTTCTTATCACTCTAGTGAATGGATTGACATCAAGGCCTTCCAGTAGAATGTAGTTATCTGGTGAGTTTCCCTACTTTACTAACCCAATTCCTGGAGCATTTTTAATCGCTACTACCACAAACGGACATGGTAATTCTAGTATTTCTACTTCACCTTATAAGGGGCTTTGCTTTCTCATGGTGTTAGCACTGACTCTTGCCAAGAAATTAATCCTATATCATGAGAAACTTCTCTCATAATGATAAAATATCACCCTTCTGTTTGGCATGGTTGATTGAGCATCTTCAGATCCAGTATCGATATATTCCCTGGATTTCTGCTCTTACATATTGGTGAGGTCCTGAGCTTCTTCCTGGATATGGTTACTTTTCTCTTTTACTAGAAGTAGAGGGGTTCTGGTTATGTCAAGTAATCTGACCTGAATAGTTATGTGACTTCACAGTAATTATTAGTTTGGTGGCCAGGGAAACAGGTGTCTTACCTTGAAGAAAACACATGTTTTCTTGCAAGCAGAGACTTTTGCATCATTTTCAGGCTTAAGGATAGTGTAAAACTTCAGAGAGGGGAGTAGGCTTCTTCCATAGGTACCACATACACATGAATTCTGAGGATTTAATATATTCATGTGTACAAATCCAACTGCCCACATATACAAATTCAGAATCTCAGTCCTTCCTAATCAGCCCTCAGGGTTTGGTGTAGGGGACTTGCCAAAACTGAAAACTCAAACTTTCTTTATATCTCTGCTAATCATGTAAATCCTGGGCTTGAACATTGGTTTATTTTTGTTTTTCCCTCCAGCTATAGGAAATTATAATATTTTTATGGTACCAAGAAAGCCTCCTCAAAGTCACTCTTAACCTTTAATTGGTGATTAATCACCCTTAACCTTTTATCTTTTTCCAGTGAATCAATTTTCTCAGGTAAATACCACTTAATCCCATAATCTTTATAATTAGAGCTTTTCACTGTAGTCCTTATATGCCAGATTCCTTACATTCATCAGTGAATTCCCATTAACTGCACCCATTCCAGTGCACCAGAGATGAATGGTTTAACGATTGGATTACCACCACAAGCCAAGGATTATTATTTCTCCACCTACTATTAGTACTTGGTCTTTATTACCAGCTAACCAGTACATGATCTGACTCCAATTCCCATTTCACAGTTGCTTCCTTAGCCCACTCTTGCTTTTGACTCTTTTAGATTTTGTTCCTTAGGAAATAAACACAGAGAGATACAAGAAGATTGTGGGGAAATGCTCTCATAGTCAACATATGTTCTCACATATGAATGTAGGAGGATTGGGCAGAGGAAGAAATTGAACTGCAGCAGAGTTGAAACAAAGGTCTCAGCTAATCCCACAGGTATTTTGTTAAGGCCCTTCAGATATACCCCAAATTGAGGTAAGAAGACCAAACCTTTATACCTTTATATCAAATAGGTATTAGATGTGGACTACAATCAGGCAGGACGCATGACTTTGGGTGAGGTGACTCTTTTCAGTAGATGATTTCTGAAGAGAGATTCAGTTGAGAGTTATTAGCCAACTGGGAATATGAAAAGAAAATCTTTAGTCTTGAAAGGAGAATCTGGGTGGCCCACCATCACCTGATCTACATATATGTTTATACATACATATTTATAAATGTATATAAATGCCTAGAAACATGAAAGCCATAATGACAACAAGTGTTTACTTCTAGGGAGGAAGTCAGAAACTGTGGCAACCAGGGATTAAGAAGATATGTTTTTCCCTATCTGCTTAGTTAAATTTTCATAATAAGAATGTATTGGCATAGTCTCCTTATGGTAAAAAATATCCATGAACCAAATAAAACTGTTTATTTTCAATTGGTAAAAATTTCAAAAGAAATGTTTTCTAAATATAGTGGGACTTGGATGCAAGTCAATAAAATAAGTGAATAAAACCAGGAAGATCTTACAGATATTGTTAAAATAAAGTATATCTTTATTTTTCAAATTGAATAAAGCATGCAATAACAAATAAGGAAAATCAAAGAAAACACAACCCCAAGTTTTGTACAAGAAGTTGTTACTCAAATATGATACAAATGAATTTGAACAACTGATACTGTTAAGAAAAATAATTACCTTCCTTTAAGAGATTTCTCCTTGAATTGATATAGGATTTTTCCCCCCATTGGATTATAGAGGAATATATGCAGGTATATCTCATTTTATTTCATTTTGCTTTCCTGTGCTTCACAGGTATTGCTTTGTTCACAAATTGAAGGTTTGTGACAACTCTTCAACAGTTATATGCACTAGGAAACCAAAACATATGTGCAACTTGCTTTACTGCAATATTTTATTGCAATGGTCTGGAACTGAATCCACAATATCTCCAAGGTATGCCTGTGAATGATCTTTGCATCTTTATTGTCTTTAACAGAAACTGTATTCAACTAATGTACATGTTATATGTTGGCTTTTAATTAGATATCCACAATGCAGCAAAGGCAAAGTCTGAAGATTTAAAGGAGGTTAACAAGAAGATTAAAAACTCTTAGTATGATTACATATTACAATATTATTGCATATTACTATTGACATTAATTATTATGATACTATTTCATTATTCTTATTACTTTATTACAGTTTATTATATTAGTAGTATATTTTTTGTTTTGCCCATGCAAAAGTGAATGTAATATTAGTAACAAATTTTTAGTGGAAACAATCTGGTTTAACCTCATTGTACGGAGATAAGACATACTACAGAAACCTGACAGAGTTAGAAATATAGTTTTAAATATGTTACTCAAATTTAAAAGAATCATTCAGAGAAGAATTGTTAATTATTAAAAAAAAACAGTAAAGGTTGAGGAAAATTGAAGTATTGAGCTGGATATTCATCTTACATGGAATGTACACATTGGAGAATATGCAGGTTGATGGATCAAAAGATAGAGACTTAATCATGTTATTTAAAATGATAAGGGATCACAAGAAAGAATCCCTCCCCACCAAAAAAAAAAAAAAACGTTAAAATTGTTTATGGGTAATGCGGCTGGAGGGAGAGAAAGTTAGGGTGAATAACTATTGGTTCTTATTGAAAGTATCTATTTGATATTGCTTACACTATGCATACACTGCTTCTAGTAAAATTAAAAATTGGCAAAAATGGAGGCTTATCCTACAAATAACCAGTTTTATTCTTATGGTAGTGGTAAAATTCAGGTTTCACTATCTCTGAATTTTTTTGTAAACATTGCAAGATTTTAGGGTATGCATTGAATGTGCTCATTTTATTCCTGGTTTCATTTAAAATCCTCATCCATCCTTGATTTCCCTTACTTCATTGTCTAATTTAGTTCTTTTTCCAAGTTATCACTCCATATTTTATGAATGTCTGCAAGATGACTTAACCACTCTCTGGATTAAGGCATTGTAAACTAAATATTTTTAACTTTGTTTAGCCAGATTTCTCCTTTAATATCATACTGTGGACTGTGGTGTAGCTGCTCCATCTGACAATATAGTGGGTAATCCTCTCTCTCCTCTCTTTCTCTCCCCATTAATAATCATTAAACAGGCAAGATCACAATTTATTGAATAAATTGGGAAACATACACATTCTGAACATTCTAAATGTAGTAGAAATTGCTGTTATTATCCTCATTTAAAATTTACATAATATATTAAGAATATTGAACTGCCATTTCAGATTTAAAAAACAAATAGATGATTTCTTTTGAGAAAATATTTAAGTTTTGTATATAGTTGAAAACCTGCATTAAAACTGACACTTTATAGAGGAAGAGGTTCAAGAATTAGTCCTCTTCCATTAAATCACCACAGTCATCTCTGAAACTTAATTCTTTGTAAAAAAAAAAAAAAAAAAAGAAAGTAATTAAACTTTGGTATGCTTGTTCAAGTGAGATTAACACTTCGTACTTTTTGTTTTTTTTAATTTTTGTTGGAGTATAGTTGGTTTATAATGTTGTGTTAGTTTCAGGTGCACAGAAAAGTGAACCAGTTATACATATACATATATCCACCCATTTTTAAAATTATTTTCCCATATAGGCCATTAAAGAGTATTAAATAGAGTTCCCTGTGCTACACAGCAGGTTCTTATTAGTTATCTATTTTATATATAGTAGTGTGTATATGTCAGTTCCAATCTCCCAATTTATCCCTCCCCCCACCATCACCTGGTAACCATGTTTGTTTTCTACATCTGTGACTCTACTTCTGTTTTGTAAATAAGTTCATGTCTACCCTTTTTTTAAGCTTTTAAAAATGAAAATATCATATGATGTTTGTCTTTCTGTGTCTGATTTACTTCACTCAGTATGACAAAAACAGAAATATAGATCAATGGAACAGAATAGAAAGCCCAGAGATAAACTTATGCACCTATGGTCACCTAATCTATGACAAAGGAAGCAAGAATATACAATGGAGAAAAGACAGTGTTTTCAATAAGGGGTGCTGGGAAAACTGGACAGCTACATGGAAAAGAATGAAATTAGAACACTCCCTAACACCATACACAAAAATAAACTCAAAATTGATTAAAGACCTACATGTAAGGTCAGATACTATAAAACTCTTAGAGGAAAACATAGGCAGAACACTCTTTGACATAAATAGCAGCAAGATCTTTTTAAATCCACCTCCTAGAATAATGAAAATAAAAACAAAAATAAATAAACAGCACCTAATTAAACTTAAAAGCTTTTGCACAGCAAAGGAAACCATAAACAAAACAAAAAAGACAACCGTCAGAATGAGATAAAATATTTGCAAATGAAGCAACTGATGGATTAAATCTCCAAAATATACACATGGTTCATACAGATCAATATCAAAAAAAAAAACCCCACAAATAACCCAATCAAAAAATGGGTAGAAGATCTAAACCTATATTTCTCCAAAGAAGACATACAGATAACCAAAAAGCTCATGAAAATATGCTCAACATCACTAATTATTAGAGAAATGAAAATCAAAACTACAATGAGGTATCACCTCACACCAGTCAGAATGGCCATCATCAAAAAATCAATAAACAATAAATGCTGGAGAGGATGTGGAGAAAAGGGAACCCTCCTACACTGTTGGTGGGAATATAAATTGGCAAAGACACTATGGGGAACAGTATGGAGGTTCCTTAAAAATCTAAAAATAGAACTACCATATGACCCAGCAATCCCACTCCTAGGCATATACCTGAAGAAAACCATAATTCAAAAATATATATGCGGCCTTCCCTGGTGGCGCAGTGTTGAGAGTCCGCCTGCCGATCCAGGGGACACAGGTTCATGCCCCAGTCCGGGAAGATCCCACATGCCACAGAGCGGCTAGGCCCGTGAGCCAAGGCCACTGAGCCTGCATGTCTGGAGCCTGTGCTCCGCAACGGGAGAGGCCACAACAGTGAGAGGTCCGTGTACCACAAAAAAAAAAAAAAAAAAGATACATGCACCCCAATGTTCACTGCAGCACTATTTACCATAGCCAGGACATGGAAACAACCTGAATGTCCATCAACAGAGGAATCGATAAAGAAAATGTGGTACTTATATACAATGGAATACTATTCAGCCATAAAAAAAAGAACAGAAACACTCAGTACTTCTTATTCTGACTTTTGTTAGCATCTAAGCCATCCTGCATGGCTGAGTGAACATTGCCACAGAAAAGGATGGTAGTAAGAAATTAGTGGAGAGAGTATAATGACATAATTTCAACAAATTGCTTGAGATTGTATTTGTTCTGAAAAATCTTTTGATCATAAATTTATGGATTATTATTAAATTTTTCCTTTATAGGTAAACACACATAATCTTTCCATCTCTTATGCAAGTTGTTTTGCCAGCATTTCCATACAAAGACTTTCATTAATGCACTGATGTACTAAAGTAAGTAATCTAAACCTCCTTTGTGCACAGAATTCTTATAAAGCCAGTATTGTTTCTGTAATATTGTTTTGCTAATCACATAAATCTATCTGTCTAAAGAAAGACTGCTAAAACACTTCAAACAGTAGTTTCACTAAACCTGATTCTCCTCCACTAATTGTGCTTTAATGATAGTTTTCCATTTTGTGGATAACAATGTTTAAATATTCAGAGAACAGATTATTAAAATTTTTGCTGAATGACTCATACAGGAACACTAATTAGAACAGGAAAAACAGAGTTGCAACTTTCCAAAATAGTAACTGTGCCAGGTGAGCTCAAGAAATGCTTCTGCTAACTGAAACTTTTATATAGAAACTGGCAAATAATACATGTAATAATGATTAATGGTTTTGCTCTGGATATTTAAAAATGAATCGCTTCCAACAAGTCAGGACTGCTGGTTCTTATTCTAATTTCTGTCACTCACAGTTTTACTGATTGACTTTTAGTAAGTATTCTATTTTTGTCTTAATTATTTTCTAAAAATATAATCTGGGGATTATAATTAAAAACAAATGATTAAATACATTTGATAAAGTGACAAAAAATATCCTCTAGTTAAGAGGTTCTGATTTAAATTTTGTTCATTTTCCATATTTATTGTTAATGAGATCTAATTGCATCAACCACTGTAAAAAAATGTCTTGCCATCAAAGTACTTACACTAAATAGAAAACAACCTTAGATCATTGTTTTCTTTAGATATTTTCCTCTTTTAAGAGAATACCTAATTAAATTATGTCATGAGTTCCAAAGTTCTAAATTAAAGTCAGAATTTTTAATAACAGAGCATAAAGGCCTCTACTTGCTAAAGTATATAGTAGGAAAAATATTACTTTTTACAAATCTGAAACAGAAAATAATGACACAGATACACTTTTCTGATTATTTCAAATTAGTACTTCAAAATTAATACCTAAAAGGACTAAGGCCACTTTATAGTTTATCTTAAATTTTCTTTCATGATAGCAAATGACAATTTTTTTTTCTGTCATGACACATAATACCATAACAAATCATTTAAATTCAAATTATATCATACCACTAATTTAAACTCATCATTTTTCTGTTAACAGTTAAGCAGCCCCCTCTCCACTCTAAGTTGCAACTTTTTGTGCCTTTTCCAATGTGCAGTGCCACCATGCCTGGTAATTGTTTGTGCTCATGACATTTCCAAGCAAACGCTTTCAAAGATCATTTCTCTCAACACAAACATCTTTAGAAGGATGGGAGGTTTACTTAAGATCAGACAGCCCCTTGTTCAATCTTTGCTAATGCTGCAGCATTTGTAAGTCTTCCTGAGAATAAATTGTCTGATGTTTTTCTGTAGTATGCAGAAAGTACTGTATCTGAAAGATTGTACCAGTCAACTCAACACATAAAATTCCTTTTCTGGCACCAAACTAAGTTCCAAGGAAATAAAATGATCTGCCCTCTCTACAGTGCTTTGCACATATAGATGCTCATTAACTATTTGGTGCTGGAAAAACTTTTATTCCCTATCCGTATTGCAGTAGTAAAGCCTCTGTCACTGACTATTTTTTTCATCTAATTTTTCACTATAACTCTCAGGGCCATTAAAAATACCACCTGCTATGTCACAATGCATCTGTAGATTTACAATAAATTCAGCATTCTCACTTCATTTGTTAGCAGATGCTGAACTATTCTGGAATGAACTGATTCTTTGTGGTATCCTATAGGAATTAAATTTGTTGTGGCGTTTTGAAGTGTTGAAAGATCTAATTTTTTATTTACATAATTATTTGTTCTAAATAGAGTTCAAAATCAAATGCTATACAAATAAATGTAAGGAATTTTTTTTAAAAAATAGGTAAATCAGCAACTCTGTATTGGAAAGAAACCCAGTTATAACTATTTATAGTCAATCTTAAATTTTCAGAAATTCAAATGACAAGAATTTTCTGAGTTTAATTTAAACTTTACTAACAGCTTATGTTTTCACATATTTAATTTAAGTGGAGAAAAATAAGGAGCAGTGAAAGGAAAGATGCATGTCTGAGTCACAGAAATGAAACAAAATGGCTTTTTAACATAAAAACAAATTGCCCTCTTGAAGCTTATGATCGTTTTCTTTTGTTTTTTTTAGTACCTCCTCTGACCATTTTTTTTTCATTTAGGATTGTAATAGAACTCAGGTTTGGCTGCTCACTGCTCAAAAGATAATAGTTGAGGGGCAAGTGTTGGTAGACAGGAAAGCAGCTTTATTCAGAAAAGCTGGCAATCTGGGAAGAAGGTGGACTCATATCCTGAGACCAACTCCAAAGGTTCTGCTCAGCCATGACAATTTTTAAAGGGAAAAAGGGGAAAAAATCTCAGTTAATTATTAAGGTAAGAGGTCAGATTTTTTGTCACTTTCCCATTGCATGTAGACCTGCTGACTTCTCCTGATCTTCCTTTGGATGCTATCTTGCCTGTGTGGTCTGCCTGCAAATTTGCTAAGGGGGAAGCTAGGTGTAGAGACCCAGTCATTCTTTAACTACTTAATTCTTCATTCCTACTCCTTTTAATCCAGGAAAGGTATCAACAGATTAGGTAAGGCATTGTGTACATTCAGTAGAGCAGAAGTCAAAAAGTAGGTTAAATGTTACGTAGTAATTTCATTTATATAATTAAGGTTTGAGGGGAACAGAAACAGACAAACAGGAAAGGGGCAAAAGAGCAGTTTACAAATCCCCACTTGTCTCATTTCTATGGGATTAGGGGCAAAATCTGTCTTCTGTAACTTCTTCATACTGACATAGGGTGCCATATTTTCAGAGTGGAAGATGTGGACATGGGTATGTATCATCTCTTTGCTGAAAATTTTATTTGTCCACTTACATATAGGGGCAGAGCAAGCTACAAATATGTTGATGTCCACAAAGATATAGATTATTATGAGCAATAATGTTAATCCCATTTGCTTGAGGCCAGTCCTTGAAATTGTTCTAGCCATAGATTCAGTACTGCCCAAGATAGAACAGTTTATGTCATGGTTACAGTCTGGTCATCACACAGTTAGCTTTTTCCTTCTGGTGTCAGTATCTGCCAAACAACTCAAGAATGTGTATCAGACACTTAGTCTGTGACTCTATTGTCCTAATCATTAACTGCTCGAGCCTGCTCTTTTGTGATTCAGGGAGGCCTGGGAGACTTCATTTTTTCTATAAACAAGAGGCAGGGGACATAGAGGGGTCTTTATGTCCCCTCTATGGGGGGCTCTGCAGGGTTCTGCTCAGTTCCAGGATTACACTGCAACACTACAATTCTGGGATTTTGCATCCTCATAGGGAAAAATGTTACTTACCCAAACCAGCAGGTTGATGATTTTCTCATCGGCACAAGAGAGTGAGAACATAAAAAACTCATATAAATTTTACTAAACATACTTCCTTAGTGTGGACATACCCACTTAATTCCTTAGCATGGATGATGAACTCCATTCCTTAGCAGTACATACCCATTCAGTTCCTTGGCATGGATATACCTACTCAATTCTTCAGCATGGACATTCACACTCAGCCTCTTAGACTGGATGTACAAACTCCATTTCTTAGTATGGTTATACCCACTCAGTGCCTTAGAATGGAAAAACATACTTCATTCCAAAGAGAATATGTGAAATTCCAGGAATGTACTTTGACATTAGGTCAGAATCTTTTCCAACCCTGTTAGTTAACTAAAATCAGTTTAACCTAACAATGGAAATCTTGAGAGTTTCTTCTGTAGGAAAATAAATTGTTCAGGTAAGGTGGGCCTGGATGGGAAGAAAAAGAGATTAAAAAATGAATAAGTTATAGAAGTTGAATAGGTGAAGAGTAGATGAAAAAAGAAAAGAAAATAAAGCACCAAAAAAAACTATCAGCTTTGTTATTTTACCAATTAACCCCATTGTAATTCTACACAATTCTAGTCAAAGTATTTCTTGATGTATCCATATAACAAGGTTAGTGGCATTCCTATTATGTGTTGCTGTGTGCAACTTTAAATTAAAAAAAAATAATAATTTATTATAGAAAATTTTAAATGTCTGCAAAGTAAAATAGTATAATGAACTCCCATGTGCCTATCATCCACCTTCAATAATTGTCACCTCTTGGCCTAATTTGTCTCATCTGTAACCAGACCCACTTATCACACTCTCTTACCTTAACCCAGATTATTTTGAATCAAATCAGACACCAGGATTATTTTACCTAAAATTATTTAAATCTATACCTTCAAAGTACAAGAAATCATTTATATGTATATTCTAACAAGTATACCATTATCACATTTAAAAAGAAATTACCAAGAGTGGTCAAGATGTTGGAATAGGAGGACCTGGGGTTCACTTCTCCCCACATGTACACTAAGAATATATCTACAAGTGGAACAATTTACACAGAGCACTTGGTGAATACTAGCAGAGGACCTTAGACACCTAAAGGACAAGAAAAGATCCCCACATAACCAGGTAAGACAAAGGAGAAAAAGGGAAGAAAAAGAAAAGAGAAAACGGGATGGGACCCACACACCTCCAGGGGAGCTGAAGGAGAGGAGAGGTTACCACACCCAGGAGGTACCCTCACCGGAGGCAAGATATACTGAAATAGAGGGGGGCTTTGGGAGCTAGTGGAAGAAAGTGCAATGGCCAGTCTTTGGCAGGCAGGACACAGAGAGACTTGCATGGGCTGTCTGTGTCACAGCCCTGCATGTCCCAGCTTGAGAGAGATGTCTGCCAGTGCTGGTGGGGTCTGGGTGCTGAAGCATGGGGTTAGGAGAGTGGACCCGGGAAGAGGACTGTTGTTGGCTGCACAGAGACAGCCTGAAGGGATGGGAGTGAGGAGTTCCGCATCCAAGAATGCTTCTGAAGGAAGCATGGACTGCCTTGGAAGTGAGGCGCCATTGTTGAGTGGCATGCAATGGACAGGGCTACCATCGCAGCCTCTCTCCCCACACTCCAGCCCCTGCCTCCATGGGCACTGGGAGGGACTCCCACCAGAGCGAGTGTGCGTGCCCAGCCTATGACTGCTTCCTGCCGGCCCCAGCATCTGTGGGCACTGGAGGGGGAAACCATCAGTGCAAGTATGTTTACTGCAGTCATAGTCAACTTATGCCCCTCCTGCCTGAGCAAGTACGTGTGCACCAATTGGTTGCCACCTCTGGCCCATCCCACCTAAGTAAGCAAGCATGGCCCCCCTCAGTTGTGATCTTTGCTCCCTCTCATCTGGGTGGGGAGCAGACCCCTGAGGGTGGCCCACATGCAGAGGTGGGGCCAAAACCAAAGCTAAGCCCCAGGGGCTGTGCAACTAAGGAAGAGGAACTGAAACCTCTCTATGCAACTGTACAAGCTATGGATTAAACCCCCAAGATTGACCTGGTATATCCAACGCCTGCAGAACATCTGAATGGACAACAAGCACTCCCACAACTGAGACTGGTCGAGCTTAAGCAGCTGTGGACTTTGGGGACATGTACAATTACGGGTTGGGCCAGGTCAGAATCTGAGCTGCCCCCACACTGCTATCAGCAGGTCCAGAGACCTACCTAGAGGTCTTGGTGGGCCTCCTGGGGAGATGAGGGTATGTGGATGTTCACTGTGGGGGCAAGGACACTGATGGTAGAGGTTAGAGGAAATTTTGTTGTTGTTGTTTTGTTTTGTTGTTGTTTTAGTTATATTTTTAATTTTTAACATTTTTTGATTATTATTTTTAATTACTAAATATATATATATTTTTTCTCTTAATATTCTTTGTTGTTGTTGTCTTTTTTGTTTTTTGTGGGTTTTTTTTTTGCTGTCGTTTTCTTTGTGTCATTTTATTTTTTATTTTTTTGCTTTTTTGTTGTTTTGCTTTTTGTTTTTGTTAGTTTCCTTTTTATTGTTTGTTTTTTTTTGTTTGTTTCTTTAATTGTTTTCTTCTTTTCTGGTTTATTTGTGTTTTTCAAGTTTTTTGTTTGCTTGTGTTTTTATTGTATGTCTTGGTTTTCCTTTGTCTGTCTGTTTGCTTTCTTCCCACCACACCCCCATTTTATTTGGCCATACCATGTGGCTTGTGGGGTCATGGTTCCCTGGCCAGGAGTCAAGCCTGGGAGTGCCAAGTCCTGGCCACTGGACCACCAGAGAATTTCTAGCCCCAGGGAATATTGATAAGCATGAGCTCTCCCCACGGTCCCCATCTCAGCGCCAAGATCCAGCTCACTCCCAACAGCCTGCAAGCTTCAGTGCTTCTGGATGCCTCAGGCCAAACAACCAGCAAGACAGGAACACAAAACTACCCATCAGCAGACAGGCTGTCTAAAGTTGTACTGAGTTCACAGACACACCAAAACACACCTCTTGGCACTACCTGGCAAACCAGAGACACAAGAGCCAACTCCACCCACCAGAGCGCAGGCACTAGTCCTTACCACCAGGAAGCCTATGCAAGCCCTTGAACAAACTTCACCCAACAGGGGACAGACACCAGAAGCAAGAGGAACTACTACACTGCAGCCTGTGGAAAGGAGACCACAAAAACAGTAAGTCAGACAAAATAAGACAACAGAGAAATATGTTGCAGACAAAGGAGCAAGGTAAGAACCTAAAAGACCAAATAAATGAAGAGGAGATAGGCAATCTACTTGAAAAAGAATTCAAGTAAAGATAGTAAACATGACCCAAGATCTTGGAAACAGAATGGAGGCACAGATCAAGAAGATATAAGAAATGTTTAACAAGGACCTAGAAGAACAAATAAACACTTATGAACAATACAATAAATGAAATGAAAAATACAGCAGAAAGAATCAATAGCAGAATAACATATAAGTGAGCTTAAATACAGACTGGTGGAAATCACTGCCATGGAACAAAATAAAGAATAAAAGAATGAAAAGAAAGAGGGCAGTCTCAGAGACATCTGGGACAATATTAAATGCAACAATATTCAAATTATAGGGGTCCCAGAAGAAAAAGAGAAAGAGAAAGGGTCTGAGAAAATATTTAAAGAAATTATAGTCAGTAACTTCCCTAACATGGGAAAGGAAATAGTCACTGAAGTCCAGGCAGTGCAGAGAGTTCCATAGAGGATAAACCTAAGGAGAAACATGCCGAAACAAATATAATCAAACTAACAAAAATTAAATACAAACAAAAAATATTAAAAGCCACAAGGAAAAGCAACAAATAATGTACAAGGGAATCCCCATAGGGTTATCAGCTGAGTTTTTAGCAGAAATTCTGCAGGATAGAAGGGAGTAACATATCTTGAAAGTGATGAAAGGGAAAAACCTACAACCAAGAATACTATACCCAGCAAGGCTCTCATTCAGATTCAATGGAGAAATAAAAAGCTTACAGACAAGCAAAAGCTAAGAGAATTCAGCACCACAAAACCAGCTCTACAACAAATGCTAAAACGGAAAGCACAAGAGAAGAAAAGGACCTTCAAAAACAAACCAAAAACAATTAAGAAAATGGTAATAGGAGCATATGTATCAATAATTTCCCTAAATGTGAATGGATTAAATGCTCCACCTAAAGGACACTGGCTCACTGAATGGATACAAAAACAAGACCCATATATATGTTGTCTACAAGAGACCCACTTCACACCTAGGGACACATACAGACTGAAAGTGAGGGGATAGAAAAAGATATTCCATGCAAATGGAAATCAAATGAAAGCTGGAGTAGCAATACTCATATCAGATAAAATAGACATTAAAATAAAGACTGTTACAAGAGATAAGGAAGGACACTACATAATGGTCAAGGGATCAATCCAAGAAGAAGTTATAACAATTATAAATACTTATGCACCCAAATAGGAGCACTTCAATACATAAGGCAAATGTTAACAGCTATAAAAGAGGAGATCGACAGTAACACAGTAATAGTAGGGGACTTTAACACTTTACTTACACCAATGGACAGATCATCCAGACAGATAATTAATAAGGGAAAAGAAGTTTTAAATGACACAAGAGACCAAAAAGATTTAATTGATATTTGTAGGACATTCCATCTGAAAACAGCAGATTACACTTTCTTCTCAAGTGCACACAGAACGTTCTCCAGGATAGATCACATCTTGGGTCACAAATCAAGCCTCAGTAAATTTAAGAAAATTGAAATCATATCAAGCATCTGTTCCACCCACAATGCTATGAGATAATAATTAAATTACAGGGAAAAAAATGTAAAAAACACAAAAACATGGAGGCTAAACAGTACATTACTAAATAAACAAGAGATCACTGAAAAATCTCAAAGAGGAAATTAAAAAATACGTAGAGACAAATGGCAATGAAAACACAACAACCCAAAATCTATGGGATGCAGCAATAGCAGTTGTAAGAGGGACGTTTATAGCAATACAATCCTACCTCAAGAAGCAAGAAAAATCTCAATTAACAATCTAACCTTACACCTAAAGGAACTAGAGAAATAAGAACAAAAAAACCCAAAGTTAATACAAGGAAAGAAATCATAAAGATCAGAGCAGAAATAAATGAAACAGAAACAAAGAAAACAAAAACAAAGATCAATAAAACTAAAACCTAGTTCTTTGAGAAGATAAACAAAATTGATAAACATTTAGCCAAACTCACCAAGGAAAAGAGAGAGAGAGCTCAAATCAATAAAATTAGAATTGAAAAAGAAGTTACAATGGACACCACAGAAATACAAATCATCATAAGAGACTATTACAAGCAACTCTATGACAATAAAACAGACAACCTGGAAGAAATGGACAAATTCTTAGAAAGGTATAACTTTCCAAGACTGAACCAGGAAGAAATAGAAAATATGAACAGACCAATTACAAGTAATGAAATTGAAACTGATTAAAAATCTTCCAACAAACAGAAGTCCAGGACTAGGTGGCTTCATAGGTGAATTCTATTAAACATTTAGAGAAGAGCTAACACCTATTCTTCTCAAACTCTTTGAAAAAATTGCAGAGGAAGGAACACTCCCAAACACATTCTACAAGGCCACCATCACCCTGATACCAAAACCAGACAAAGATACTACAAAAAAAGAAAATTATAGACCAATAACACTGATGAATATAGATGCAAAAATCCTCAAAAAAATACAAGCAAATAGAATCCAACAATACATTAAAAGGATCATACACCATGATCAAGTGGGATTTATGCCAGAGATGCAAGGATTCTTCAATATATGCAAATCAATCAATATGATACATCATATTAACAAACTGAAGAATAAAATCCATATAATTACCACAATAGATGCTGGAAAAGCTGTTGACAAATTTCAACACTGATTTATCATAAAAACTCTCCAAAAAGTGGGCTTAGACGGAACCTACCTCAACATAATAAAGGTCATGTACGACAGACCTACACCTTACATCATACTCAATGGTGAAAAGCTGAAAGCATTGCCTCTAAGATGAGGAACAAGACACAGATGTCCACTCTTGCTCCTTTTATTCACATAGCTTTGGAAGTCCTAACCATGGTTATCAGAGAAGAAAAAGAAATAAAAATAATCCAGATTGGAAAAGAAGAAGTAAAACTGTCAGTGTTGGCTAATGACATGATACTACACATA
Source organism: Monodon monoceros (assembly GCF_005190385.1). Classification (NCBI taxonomy): domain Eukaryota; kingdom Metazoa; phylum Chordata; class Mammalia; order Artiodactyla; family Monodontidae; genus Monodon; species Monodon monoceros. The sequence continues at coordinate 35,774,262 of NW_021703785.1, forward strand.
GAAAATACTAAACATGCTACCAGAAAAATATTAGCACTCATAAATGAATTTAGTAAAGTTGCAGGAAAAAAAAATACATACACAGAAATCTCTTGCTTTCCTTTACATTACAGCAAAAGATCAGAAAAAAGATTAAGGAAACAATCACATTCACCACTACATCAGAAAGAATAAAATACATAGGAATAAACTGACATCAGGAGGGAAAAAACCTGTACTCAGAAAACTATAAGATACTGATGAAAGAAATCGAAGATGACACAAACAGATGGAGAGATAAACTCCATTCTTGTATTATGAATATTGTGAATCAATATTGTGAAAATGACTATACTACCCAAAACAGTCAATGCAATCCCTGTCGAACTACCAATGGCATTTTTCACAGAATTAGAATAAAAAGACTTACAATTTGTATGGAAACACAAAAGACTCCAAATAGCCAAAGCAATCCTAAGAATGAAAAAAGAAGCTGGAGGAATCAGGCTCCCTGACCAGGCTATACTATAAAGCTACAGTCATCAAAACAATATGGTATTGACACAAAAAAAGAAATATAGATCAATGGAACAGGATAGAAAGTCCAGAGATAAACCCACACACTTATGGTCACCTAATCTATGACAAAGGAGGCAAGAATATACAATGGAGAAAAGACAGTCTCTTCAATAAGTGGTGCTGGGACAACTGGACAGCTACATGTAAAAGAATGAAATTAGAACACTTCCTAACAGCATACACAAAAATAAACTCAAAATGGATTAAAGACCTAAATGTAAGGCTAGATACTCTTCAAGGAAAACATAGGGAGAACTCTCTCTGACATAAATCACAGCAAGATCTTTTTCAATTCACCTCTTAGAATAATGAAAATAAAAACAAAAATAAACAGATGGGATCTAATTAAACTTAAAAACTTTTGCACAGGAAAGGAAACCATAAACAAAACAAAAAGATAACCCTCAGAATCGTAGAAAGTATTTGCAAACAAAGCAACTGACAAGGGATTAATCTCCAAAATATACAAATATCTCCTACAGTTCAATAGGAAAAAAACAAATACCTGAATCAAAAAATGGGCAGAAGATCTAAATACAGATTTCTCCAAGAAGACATAGAGATAGCTAAAAAGCACATGAAAAGATGCTCAACATTACTAATTATTAGAGAAATGTAAATCAAAACTACAATGCGGTATCACCTCACATCAGTCATAATGGCCACCACCAAAATATCTACAAACAATAAATGTTGGAGAAGGTGTGGAAAAAAGGAACCCTCCTAAACTGTTGGTGGGAAATCGAACTGATAGAGCCATTATGGAGAACAGTATGGAGATTCCTTAAAAAACTGAATATAGGGCTTCCCTAGTGGTGCAGTGGTTGAGAGTCCACCTGCCGATGCAGGGAACATGGGTTCGTGCCCCAGTCCGGGAGGATCCCACATGCTGCGGACTGGCTGGGCCTGTGAGCCATGGCCACTGGGCCTGTGCTTCACAACAGGAGAGGCCACAACAGTGAGAGGCCCGTGTACTGTAAAAAAAAAAAAACAAAAAACAAAACTGAATATAGGCAATCCCACTCGGGTGAATATCTGGAGAAAACCATAATTCAAAAATATACTTGAACCCCAATGTTCATTGCAGCAATATTCACAACAGTGAGGACATGGAAACTACCTAAATGTCCATCAACAGAGGAATGAATAAAAAAGATGTGGTACCTAGACACAATGGAATATTGCTCAATCATAAAAAGGAACAAAATAATGCCATTTGCAGCAACATGGATAGACCTAGAGATTTTCATACTGAGTCATACCGAGTGAAGTATGTCAGACAGGGAAAGACACATATCAAATGATATAACTTATATGTGGAATCTAAAATATGGTTACAAATGAACTTATCTACAAAACTGAAATAGTTCTACAGGTGTAGAAAATAAACTTATGGTTACTGGGGGTGCAAGGGGGGGAGGGATAAATTGGAAGACTGGGATTAACAAATACACACTACTATACATAAAATAGATAACTAATAAGGACCTACTGTATAGCTCAGGGAACTCAATACTCCCTAATGGTCTATATGGGAAAAGAATCTATAAAAGAGTGGATATATGTATTTGTATAACATTCACTTTGCTGTACACCTGAAACTAACATAATATAGTAAATCAATTATACCCCAATAAATTTTTTTTAATGAAAAAATAAAAAGAAATTACCAATTTTTTCCTGTTCATCTTATGTTTTTTACAATTTCCTTATTTGAATTTGTATCAAAATAAAGTCCTTACATTTAAATTAGTTGATATGTCTCATAACTGTATTTTAATATGTAGGTTACTATTCCATCTTTATTTTTTCTATCTTGCAATTAACTTTTTTGAAAAAAATGTGATATTTGTCCTGTAGTGTTCTCTGAAGTCTGGATTTTGCTGAATTTTCCTCATAGCATTTTTAAACACGTTTTTTGTCCTATGCATTTCCTGAAATTGTTAATTAGGTAGGTAGCAGGGGTTGGCAAATTATAGACTATGACCAAATACAGCCTGCAGCTTATTTTTATTAAAAAAAATATTGGAAAATAGCCACAACCATTCATTTATGTATTGTGTATGGTTTTTGTCACTTAAAAAGTCAGAGTTGAGTAGTCATAACAGAGACCTCATGGTGAATAAAACCTAAAGTATTTACTTTCTGACTCTACAGAAAATATTTTCTGCCCCTTATTTTGAAGACTGAGGTTTTTTCAAATTGTTTTTGTTTTGTACACTTAATATTTGGATTGTATACCTTTTAGGAAGTAAATAATACCCAATTGACTCCCTTTTTGTTGTGTTAAAAATCATTAATGAGCATTTCCTGGATCTATTAAATTTTTGAAAATGTCTAAGTATATACAAGCTGATTCTTTCAGTGCCATGACCTAAAACTATTTCTTTGAGATCTGATTATTATAAGGGACCTGCAAATATTGCATTAATATAACTCTTTGCATTATTTTATAGGGTGAAAGTTTACAAAAGTTTTGAAAATATGGACTGATGAAAAAAATGTCAGATTGAATTGGGATTGAATCATGGCTTCAGAAATGAAAGTTCTTAATATGGCTGTGAATAAATTTTCTAATATATAAAACAGAAAATATAATTTGTATATATATGTACATATATAATAGGTGTATATATAATATATATATTATGAAATGTTATGTCAAAGGACTGAAATTTCAGTACTCCATCCAAATCATGACTAGTATAAAATATTTTACCACCATGATATGCATACTCTAAAATTAACATCAGAAACTCAGTTTTCCAGTTTCTTCTATTAGCCTAAATCAATCATATTATTTTTTCATTTCTCATTCCTCAGTCTTCTAACATATAAAAATACATTTTAGAATCTTAAACATGTTTTTCATTATAAATTTTGTATAAATTCATTAAAAATTAGAAAAGATAAAACATTCTTCTTAGTGCCAAGATACAAACTAAATACAATTAATTTTTACATTTTCTTTCAACTTATTTTCTTATTTTCTCTAGAATTAATTATAATGTATATAATTATTTGATCTTGCATATGCTTATACCATAATATCCTTCCATGTTTCCTGTCATTTTAATTATTAAATGTTAATAGTTAATATTAAAATATTTCATTTAGTATTTGGGAACAATTCAATTTACTATTATTCTATGTTGAATACATTTCCCATGTTTTTTGGTTAAAACACCTTGCATTAAACATAGTAACCTCCTAATTTTTTTCTTCTTTTGGATCAAAGCTCTTGTCTTTAACTCCAACTCCAATATGTGGAACATTAATGCATCTCTTTCTTTTGACTGATTTTGTTTTTTTAATTTTATGTCACATTGCATATTTACATGGCTTGCAATGCTTTACTCTTGCATGTAGAGAACAATAGAGGTGAAGCACGTTGTGTATGTGTGTGTGTGTGTGTGTGTGTGCACGCATGTGTGTGTGTTTACATTTGTATTCTCCCCCTTCCACCTGAGGGAACATTCTTCCTTCTGTAAGAGACTAGAGTTAGAGGTTGATCAGTCTGACACAGTCAGAAGTGAGCTGTTTAGGAATTTCATTGTAGTTCTAGTCCTTCTAGGACATTCTTGAAATTTAAACACTAGGCATCAAAGGAGATCATTTGTTTTGTCTACATACCCCCCATCTTATGCCTCCATAATCACCCTGAGACAAAAATAAAAATATACTACTACTGGTAGTAATAACAGAAAACACTTAATAAACTTACTATTTTCCAAGCACTATTTTAAAAACTGTATATGTATTAACTTATTAAATCCTTACAAAAAATTGATAAGATCTATTATTATCATTTTATAGATAAGAAAATTTATGTAATGTGCTAAAATCATACAAATATAAGTAGCAGAGGAAGAAATATTATAAATATAAATATTATAAATTTGTCTGGGGTACAGATAACAGGGTGGGTTTTTTATTGCTTTTGGCCAGAACTTCACGCAGCACACGGGACTTCCCTGATCAAGGATCCTGACTAAGGGTCAAACCCACATCCCCTGCAGTAGAAGTGCAGAGTCTTAACCACTGGATCACCAGGGAAGTCCTGTTTTGTTTTGTTTTGTTTTGTTGGTACGTGGGCCTCTCACTGTTGTGACCTCTCCTGTTGTGGAGCAACAGGCTCCGGACGCTCAAGCTCAGCGTCCGTGGCTCATGGGCCTAGCCGCGGACCGGGGTATGAACCCGTATCCCCTGCATCGGCAGGCAGACTCTCAACCACTGCGCCACCAGGGAAGTCCCTGTTTTGTTTTTTTAATAAAACAGAAATTTGATTTTAAGCCATCTAGTAACAAGAATAATCTGTAATTTATATTCCTTGGGCCTGCAAATGTGCAGGGAAACAAGGTTTTCAACCTGCGGGCTCAGTAAGGAAACTAAGTTAAAATAATAATAATCGTAGTAATAATTAACCTTTGCTGAGACCTTGTGGATTTGTGCCAGTTTACTTCCCATTCTGAGCACATGGGAAGATTGTACTACTTATTCCCTCAGATTTAATTATGATCATATGACTTACTTTGGCTAATTAAAAGTAAGCAAAAACAACGTGCTCCTTTCAGTCAAAGTATTCATGATCCAGAATAAATTCACTGTGTACTCTTAGTCTTGCCACAGCATCTTGTATGGATCCTTCTGTTAGGTTCATGAATGATGCTGTATGAAACAGAGATGGCTGCTGCTCTGCAGAGGACATATTTAGTAAAAGTAAATCTTTATCTTTAAGGTCACTGTTGTTTAAAGTTTGTTACAGTGGAATAACTTAGCTTATCCTTATAGTGTAGTTGGAATTACTTTTTGTCAACACACGTTAAACTTGGATAAGCCTTTGTGATTTGCCCTGGCTCACTTAGGTAGACATAATGTTCAACACAAAAGATCTCAAAAGAAATGTATATTTCTATGCCATTTCTTTTAATTAAGCTTATTAAAACATATATAGAAACTGTAGATGTTTTTTATAAATGAAAACATAAAAAGAGAATTATCATTATGAGTAGTCCCCCAAAATCTGTTATTATATTTATGTATGTGCTTACATTTTGAAACCCAGTAGTATGTGTGTAAATATGAAAATATTAAATGTTCAACAGTTTTTACAGAATTTCTTTAAAATATTTCTCTGTCTCATCTTCCATTTTTATCATCTTACATTTACTATGCAGCAGAAACAGCTACATTCACATATTTTAGGCATTATTTTAGGACTGGTTTATATCTCTAAATAAGCTAGTATTGCTATATTTATTTTTAAAACATATGTATTCTCTTCCCTCAGTGAAGAATAAGCATTTAATTTGTTTCTGTTTCTAACTACAATACACACTCATCACTTTCCACCCATCACCCCATCCTCTCATTATGATTTGTCATAATTTTGTTTAAATAAATATTTGTTTTTATTTCATGATTACTGTACGTATGTTATTCAGATCTAAGTAACAAACTTTAATTTTTGAGTCCCTGCACTCTATAAAAATGTCTATATTAGACTAACAGTTGAATGATAGTTTGTCTGATTATGGATCTAGTTTAGTTTTCACTTTTCTTCTGAATTTTTAAGGTATCTTCCACTTCTTTTTAGTTTCTATTGTTTCTCATAAAAAGCCTGAGGACATACTAATGACTGTGTCTCAGTGTGTAGACTTTTCTTTTTTTTTTTTCATCTGGAATATTATAGGATCTTCCCATTTAACCCAATATTCTGAAATTTCACAAATGTATGCCTTTGGCATTGGTCTAGTTTTGTCAACTAGTTATGCACATTTAATGAAGCATTAAAATTTAAAAAATGCATGCCCTTAATATCTATAAAAACTACTCAAATTATTTATTTTTTTCTTTTTAATCTCATGTAGTTTCTTCTTCAAACTCCTATTATTTGGATATTTGAATTAATGGAACGTGTCTCTCATTTTCTTATACTTATTATCCTCTTCTCCATTATTATCTTTTTCTTTGTTGTTTTTTTATTTTCTCATCTTTCTGCAAGATTTTCTCAACTTTATCTTTCAACCATAGTATTGAGTTTTTAATTTCCAATTGCAAAACAATGTCCTTTTGTTTATACATATATATAATACATATACATGTACACACATACATTTATGTGTATACCCACATATATTATATATAATCATCCTGTTTGCTTCATGAATGCAATATCTTCCCTTCTCTTTCTTGAGAATTTGTCTTTTTTTTCTTTCTAGAGTCTAATTTTATTCTATCATTCCCTTTTTTAAATAGACTTCATTTGTTAGCTTAAAGGTTTGTTTTTAAAATGTTATTTTCTCTATAGCTCAGAGAATTGCTAATCAACTAGTCATATAATTTTATATATGAACAGAGGATAAGATATCTAAAGAACAAAACTTTGTTAAGGATTGAGGAGACCAAAAAGGAAGAAAAGAAAAACATGCTTGACAGAAACAAAGAAAATGAAATTTGGTAAAATTGACTTTAAATAGAGATGCAAAAAGAGACGCTTTGTTCTACCCTCTTCAGAGAATAATTCTCAGGCCTTTTTTCCACAGTAGAAGACGGCAGATACCGGCTTTCTTTGATATTGTACGGCATCAAGAAATGTAAAATATTCTTTGCAGTCTGTTGATTAAATCTCCTTATTTTAGCCTAATTTTTGCCCTCTTCCACATTCTCACTGGTAGGTGAAAGCTTTGGGAATATTTTGAGGTATAAACTCAGTCATTTCTTAGCTTTCCTCAGCGCTAACCAAGGATTCAATTTGGGTAGCTTTTCTAAATAGTTTTAGAACAGATCCATTTTATTTCCAACATCAATAGTTTCGTTGATGATATGTCATTTACTATTCTCCTTTCTGGGTGTTTACTATAACATAAATAAATAAACAAATAAATTTACAGATATAATTTTTTTTATCTTTACCATTGCTATAATGGTTTTTGAGGATATAGAAGAGTAGATATATGTATTCAAATTCCTTCTTAATTGGGAGGTATGCTTTTTTTGTTTACATTACATTGTCAGAGTTTCTCCAAAACTTTTAATTCTTTTAGGAAAACAATTTTAATACTGTGTTGGTATTCCATCATATTGAAATAGTTTATACCTTATTTAATCACTTCCTTTTGTTGCATAATTATTTTCCCACATCTCATTAAAAATATTGAAAATCTTTTAATATATTTTGAAAAATGTGAATCCTATAACATTTTTCCAGTCACAAATTCTTCAATTCATAATTATCCATATTTTCAACTTTCTTCTCTTATACTCTAAACTTAGTTGTAAAGACAGTTGAATTTATTTTTAAGAGCTTAAATATAAATAACAGCAATTTATTTTCAGAACACAAACAAAATGGCAGAGTAGGCAGCTCTTAGCTCTTGCTCCACCCCCTCCCCCCTACGGAAACATCAAAAACAAGCAGAAACTATCAGAACCAACTTTGTTAGAACTCTGAAAGAGTCAAAGGTTTACAGCAACCAAGAAAAAGCTGGATTAAGAAAAAGGCAGCTTAATAATGGTAGGAAAACTACATTTTTATCTGTGCTTGCCCCACCACTTTCCCAGTGCAGTGTGCTCTCAAAGAGGGAAGTCTGAGTTCCCAGTGTGGGACTCTGGTCTGCGGTTTAAGAGAGCATAAATTTATTTGAAAAGTTTTGTGCGTGTCTTTTCTAATCTGTCTGAGGACTACCTGAAGGATTTTGTGTTTGGCTCTGATTTGACTAATGTGGTTTTCAAGCTGGAAATGGTGCATTACTTGAAAACACTGCAAGCAGAACTAAGGACTCACAGGTAACCTGACATTAAAACATTACAATGGAAACATACAATAGACCACCTGGGAGAAAACTCTGCTGAAAGTGTCTTTGGGAAATTAGGACATGCAGATGTATATAGGAGAATTTAAAAGGTCACAACATGCCCAAGAAAAGACCTGAGAAAACCCTAAATTTTCACCTGGAGCTGATTCCTAGGCTCAGTGTAAGCACTGGTGGTCCAGTGGCTAAGACTCTGCAGTCCTACTGCAGGGGGCCCGGGTTCAATCTCTGATCAGGGAACTAGATCCCACATGCATGCCACAACTAAGAGTTTGCATGCTGCAACTAAAGATCCCACATGTCACAATGAAGATCTCACATGTGGCAACGAAGATCCTGCATGCAGTAACTGAGACCTGGTGCAGCCAAAATAAATAAATAAATAAATATTTTAAAAAATTTTTAAAAAGTCGAATGAGTGCTCCAGCACAGAGCCTATTTGCAAAAATTGGGAGAGGTGTTTGTTTATTTGTTTTTTTTCTTTTTTTCTCCCAAAGAATGCACAGGAAAGCAACTAGAGCAATAAACAAATGCAACAAAACTACAGGATGTAAAATCAACACATTAAAATCAGTTGTGTTTCTATGTACCAGCAATGAACAACCTGAGAAGGAAAATGAGAAATCAGTACCACCTATAATATCATGTAAAAGAATAAAATAGCTCAGAGTAAATTGTCAAAGAAGTGAAAATCTTGTAAAGAAATGTAAAGATATCCTACATTCATGGACAAGAACACTTGATATTGTTCTACTCAAAGCAACTCACAGATTCAATGCAATCCATATTAAAATTCCAACAGCACTTTTTTGCTGCAATGGGAAAGCCAATCATCAAATTCACATGGAGTTGCAAGCAACTTAAATAGCCAAAATAATCTTAAAAAATAGGAACAATGATGAAAGACTCACATTTCCTGATTTCAAAACCTAGTACAATGCTACAGTAATCAAAACAGTGTTTCACTGGCATAAGAATAGACATATGCACTAATGGAATATATTGATAATTGAGATATGTCATTAAAAGCATGAACAACAAAAGAAAAAACATGCAAATTATACTTCATTGAAATTAAAAACTTGTGAGTATAAAAGGACATGATATACTCACAAGTATACATCTATGATACAACATAGATGGATCTTGAAAAAATTATGATAAAGTGAAATAAGCCAGACACATAAAGAAATTATGGTATGTTCCCTTCACATGAAATACCTACAATAGAGGAATAGTGACAAAAAGTAGATTACTGGTTACCAGGGTTTGGAAATTGTGGAGAATGTTATTACTTAATGGTAACAGAGTTTCTGTTTGGAATGATAAAAATTTTTGGAAATCAATAGTGGTGATAGATTACACAGTACTGTGAATGTAATTAATGCTATTGATTTGTACCTTTAAAAGTGGTTGAGGGTTTCCCTGGTGGCACAGTGGTTGAGAGTCCGCCTGCTGATGCAGGGGACACGGGTTCGTGCCCTGGTCCGGGAAGATCCCACATGCCACGGAGCGACTGGGCCCGTGAGCCATGGCCGCTGAGCCTGCGCATCCGGAGCCTGTGCTCCACAATGGGAGAGGCCACAACAGTGAGAGGCCCGTGTACCGCAAAAAAAAAAAAAAAAAAGTTGTTGAAATGGAAGAGATATTGTATATATATTGTAACACATTAAAATCTTTTTTTATTATGTCCAAATTTCTTTAGGTGGATATTATAGAATTAAATTTTAAGTTGCTATGAAATGCATGTTTGTATGTGCTTATGTGATATTTTCTAAAAGGTACAATAGCAGAGAAAGAACAGCTTGTCACTTAAGTGTGAGCTGTCAGTCTTCAGCTTTCAAGAGTCAGACTGTTAATGCCATGCAAAATCTTGGAGGCATACCTTGCTAGATGAACATACTTAGGAAGGTTACTTATATTGCTCTTTTCTCAGTTTCTTCATCTGTAAAATAAGCTTAAAATTTTCCATACAAGATTCTTTTGAGGATATAATGGCCAAACTTATGCAAAACACCTAAGGGAGCATAGAGTAAGCTCAAAAATGCTAGCAATTATTATACTGCCTGAATTTACACTGGATGGTATTATTAAAATATTGTCAAAATATTCAGGATAACAAACCTACACTGACTTTCAAGTGAAGAAATTTCTATTGGTATGCCTATACATGACAAGTTAACAAAATAGAAATTTTAATTAACTATCTGAAGAATTTCAACCCTCTCATTTAACTGATAATATAAAATCATACTGCAACAAAAGAACAACACCCCCACTCTGAATTACATCAATAATCTCATAACCTTCTATCAATTTCACAAGTATAAATAATTTTTCAACTCTGTGAAGAATATGGAGCAAAACAAAAATAACGTGTAAAAATAAACATAAAATAGACCCATAAGCCAATGAATTTATAACATACTTTGAATAATGCCTAGTAAATTTTAATGTAGGCCTTTATATTTTGAAATACATATCTATTAATGATGATTACACCTCAAGACAGCAGAAATTTGAAAAACAAATACTAGTAGGCTCTTTTAAAGCAGCTTCATGTAGTTTCTAGCAAGCTACCTCATCTGAACAAATGGCAAATGCTATCTCTGATAACTGAACAATTTAACAACCTGCTGGGTCACAGATGCACAAATCCTAATACATACAGAATATAATCTTGCCAAACACAGAGACTCACTGTTAATTGCTTTTTTCTTTCTGTAAGTTATGTTTACAATTTTTTGCACGTTCTCAAATGGCTGAAGATTTACCCACAGGACATTATGTCAATTTATTTTTCATCTATGTGTGATACCAACTCTAAAATCTCTTTTTAACTGTATTATTTCAGTTTTTTTTAAAAATAATATTCTTCATGGAAAATCAGTAGTGGGTAGTGAATGATGTAGTTAATATATTGGGGTTCCTTTTGTAGTTTCTAAGAAATGTGCAGGTTCTGTGTGGCTACAGCCGTAATATTAGCTGATGTACTGCTGATGAAAAGATTTTTAAAAATCAGTGGTACAGCAGTTTAGTACTTACAGATCACTTTTCACACTCACAAATTATAATAACACTCATTATCAGTAGCACAAAAATGACATCCTATGAGACTTGCTAAAAGAACACGCAAGAGATCACCATTATATAAACATAATTAGTTTTAAAAAAAAAAAAGACACTTTAAAGTAGTTAAAGCATTCACCATAATTTCATAGAAGAATGGTTAAAAAAAGATGTGATTATGATTTTATCTAGAAAATGCATCTAAACTAATATAAATAGTTAAAATAATTCAATTTATCTTATACGGTACAATAGGATAAGGTTATTTTAATGGCATTAATTATTTGAATACTTCAAAAATGAATTAAGCTAACTTGTGTTTGTGTATTTGTTTGGGTTTGTAATTTTGTCAAAATTTAATAGCATATTACACTGTGATTGTTTCAGAGAACAATCACAAAGAAGGCCATTTTGCCAAAATATTTTAGGGCTTCATCAAATTTCCCAAGGACCTCTTTCAATTCCTTGATAGTCAAATCATTCTCTTTTGAAGCACATATTCTATCATCATTCTTGCCAATATTTTTCTTCAATTTTTGACCAGTCTAACTCTGCTACACCCTCATTTGTCAAAGACTTTCTTTACTTGTGACACAAATAATTGTAACTTTACTTCATCAGGTTCATGAAATCATGTAGTTCTTATTAGATTGCAATTCCACTTTGCATGGGTTTGTCAGATGTATACAGTAATCCAAAATCAAAAGGAAAATGACTGAAAAAGATGTTCCTCAGTGTATTGGGATAAATATTGTTGGGAAGCAGAAGGAAATTAGAAGTGGGAACCAGTTAAATCTGTGTTATTAGTAAATAATGTCATGCTATGATGACTTTTATTATCTAACAAAGTTGTACATAATAGCTACTTGGGCACTGAAAAATTCCCATAGACCTGGAAATTTGAGTAGAATTTTTGCATCAAAGCTTGATTTATCATTTTTTTTTGGTTTTCTAAAACTGAAAAAATCACTAATTATGTTTAAAAGACTTTCAACTTCATCTTACAATGGCTAGTGAATAAGGCACCTTTGCTTATCATGGAAATTTTGATGACATATCTGAAGTCTAATAGTTGAAACGCTAACTGAAATAACATCTTCATTTAGACATTTATGCATAATATTTCTGGAAAGGGGTCAACCATCTTTTATTTGAATATCAATCCTTAAATGCAGTTTACTACTTCACTACATTAGCCCATTTTATATTTAACTTTTCTCATTGTCAGAAAATACATCCTAACATTTGTTCTGTATTAGAAAGCAGTCTCTCAACACACATTCTTTTGTTGACTCTACTTAAGAATTCTGCACCTATGCAGACTAAGGCACATTTCTATTTCATAACACAATATTTTATATATATATATATGTATAATGTATACATATATATATATGTATAATGTATACATATATATATGTATATATGTATACATATATATAAAGTTTACAATTTGGTATGCTGTTTTAAGTGTTGTCTCTTCCAGGCTAAAGTTCTCTATTCCCTTATATCTTTCCACATGACATCTTTATGCCCCATTGTTACAATGTCTGGATTCAATTTGTTTGTAGATGTTCATCTTAAAATGAGGTATCCAGAACTAATCAAGTCCTTTAAGATACATCCCTCAAGGGTATAAAAGGCTTTGACTAATTTTGTGATGGTTTTCTCAAAGAATAAAACATTCTTATTTCCTAAAGTTCCTGCTTGTGCTGAAACTGACATGTAGTGATCTGTTACAACCTTTTCTTAATGTGACTTATGCCTCATGTCATTTCTCTTACCTCAAATCCTACTTGTGAAAAGCAGAATGTCTTTTTTTTTTAAATGACTGTATCTTATCTCTACTGCCACAATGTGTCTCTTTTTAATCAGTTTGTGTCTGTAAAATACTGAAGTACATTACACATATCAATTATGCAGGCACACATAAAAAATTTCCAAAACATCTTGTCATAAAATAATACTTACGGTCCCCCTAAATTTATTTTTATTTTTATTTTTTTGTGGTACGCGGGCCTCTCACTGCTGTGGCCTCTCTCGTTGCAGAGCACAGGCTCCGGACGCGCAGGCTCAGAGGCCATGGCTCACGGGCCCAGCCGCTCCACGGCATGTGGGATCTTCCCGGACTGGGGCACGAATCCGTGTCCCCTGCATCGGCAGGTGGACTCTCAACCACTGTGCCACCAGGGAAGCCCGGTCCCCCTAAATTTAATATGAGATTAAAATTTTAAAACTCTATATGTTTTATATACCCTATATATTCTCCTTCATTCATAAGAGTAGATCACAATTTTTCTCATAATTCCTACCCTTTATACGAATTCAACTCTGATTTAAATATATTTGCTGGAAAAGAACAAGAATTATAATATACACACATTCTTTTAACTTCCAAATTATTAGATTTTATGACTTTTGATTTAAAAATTTACATAAACAACATGCTCCCAAAGAATATGAAGAGTATAGAAGTAAGACAATTGTAATTACAAAAACATTCTGGTTACTGCAGTAAACCCAGAAATCCCAATATTACAACCAAACAGAGTACATGATTTCAAAGAGTGTATATTCTAGAGAGAGAGAAAGAAAACAGATGAGTAAAAATTGTTTTAAGTTGTAATAAATATTATAGCAAATATGAAACATAAAATGAAAATCTAGTGAAGGGCCTACTTTTCACAGGATGGTCAGAAATTTTCTGACTAGGCAACGATTCAGCTGAAATCCATATATATGTATATATATATAGAGAGAGAGAGAGAGAGAAAGAGAGAGAGAGAGAATCAGCTAGTTTGTGAAAGAGGCAGGACACATATTCTAGAAATAAGAATTTTAAAACATCTATTCTTCACTAGAAGAAGAAGTCTGCTATTAGAAGACATTGAGATATCTTCAAATTTTTGTGGAGAAGAAATCCAACACAATGAAATTCTCAATTCAAAAAAATTGTTATTCAAGAGTGGGGACAAACCAAAAATATATTTAAATGCTACAAATGAGAAGGTTTACAACTCAAAGATTTTAGAGTAATAATTACAGTGTCCTTAGGAATAAGGTGAGAGACTGAATATACAAATGGACAATGGCCAGACTATATACGAGAATGGGACTCTCACCCCAAAACTCTGCAGCAAACATTCCAGGAAGCCAAACAATAAATTCTGGGGCCATTTGTCCAGGAATGACCAAGACCTGGTCACCAGCTACCAACTTCCCTATAATTTACCTGTATTTCTCTAACACAGCACAAAACAGATGAAACCAAATATGCTTTCCCAACCAATTACATAAGATGTCCCATTTCTACTTAGTCTTCCTCCAGTTTCCCCATGACAACAACCTCCAATAAGAACACACCTGAAGTCTTTGAGCCTTTGAGTCTCTGCCAAAGAAAATGGTAGTGGTTGCCCAGCTTGCTATAGTAATCACTGAATGAATAGTCTTGCTTATTCTCAGTTGCATGATTCAAGTTTATTTTCAGAAAAGAAATAGGAAATTTAAAAGACTGACTTGGATGGATGACAGAAGGAACAGGGAACAGAGACTAGTAAATATATAGGCAAGTCAAAACAAACATTGCTAGTAGAACAATAATTCTGATAATTATATTAACTAATGGGGTTTAGAAAAAAAGGAAGAACTAAAATACAAGATGGTAATAATATAGATGGCATGATGAGTTAACTCACCCAAATGTCCTCATCTTATTCTGATAGAGGGGTGATATTTACTATTTGTTAAATCAAGTATTTACATGAACAATTTAAGAATAAATATGCAGTGACTTATGAAATGAAGAGAAAAAAAGAGACAAAAATCAAGAAAACTTTAACAATTCTTTAGATAGAAGAAAAGATATAGATATAGATTTCGCAGAACCCTGGATAATACTAGAGAAGGCAAAAAGCTGAGGTTATTATAAGATTCTTATTTTGTTTTCCTATTTTTCTTTCTTTGAAAAATTTGATATGTCTATCTGAACATCTGTCACAGTTTCTGTGAAAGTTAGTACTCTTCTTTTTCAACATCTATGGCCACATCAGTTTCTTCACAGAGTGCACCCTTCATTCACAAGTGGATTTCATTTGAGCTTGACATGTGCATGTCAGAGAGAACAAATATTGCTATGCCCATCACATGGATGAGAGTACTAATATATATATATAGTTTATGTAAATCTTGTAAGTAATTTAAGTAACACAAATGGTAGAATGGCTACTAGTCCTCAGGTGGAACTTAAGACAATAGTATTCTTTTCAGCATTCTAGTAGCCTCCATATTGATTGCCAATGAATCATATGCTTTATTCTCCAGACAAATGAGATTGAGTGTAAGATATACTCAGCATATTAGAAACTCAAAGAACAGTCTCTGTGTTGGACACAAAGTGACATTTTAACATTATTATTCAATTAGAAAACTTCCTATTAGTATTATGAAAGTCATTCAAAAATGATGCCAGTGACATCTACCAACATGTTAATCAGATGTGATTTGATTGTCCCAAGCACTTCTTGCTCAGTGAATTTGATCTTTTGCCAAGGTGGAATTTAAAGAAAAAGATGCTGGAGTAAACACTACAAATCTTGCAAAGTGAAAAGTGGATAATTCAATGTAAGACAATCTCTGAAAGTAGTATTTTTTCTTTAACATACAGGTGAAGAGAATATTTCCATAGCTAAAGCATGTTTTAAAATGTTCTCTCCTGCAATTTTATTTTCTGAACTTTATATTTTTCTAATGACAAATATGTCTTTTGCTTTGTTTTTAAGAACATTAAAAATATATGTATTTCACCATGTGTAATTTATTTCTGCTTATATTTTATAGAGAGGCTTATGATACTTAAAATCTTATATCTGAAATAAGTTAACTCCAAGTTAATTTTTTTAAATATTTACTTATTTGCCTTAAAAACTACTTTAAAACTTAAACTTCCAAAATCAGTAATAGTCCAGACTGACAATTTTATTATTATTTCTTAGCTTCTGGACACATTTGAGTATCAGAATTCTAATCATGAAGACCCTTTTAGCATCACAAAATTAATCTATAACTAGATTATGGCTACCAGCTAATATTTATTTCTATAAACTGAAATAGCATATTATATTACTATTCTGATATTTAATTTACTTCCCATAGATTATTTTTGAATATGTGGCTATCGAAGATAAGAGAATGTTAATAATGTTAAACAGTTTAGCCTAAAGTATAAACATCTTTAATTCATATATTTGATAAGAAAGTTAACCTAAAGAATCCAAACATATAAATCCTTTCATTCATTGTATATCTTTGAAAGAAATTCAAACACACTTACGGTCCAATTAATTTTAGATAATACACATCTTTTCCAAGTAAAATTAAAATTAAACAGAGAAAAATATTTTATTTAACATACTGTTGTGAAAAATAATTATGTTGAGACTGCTAGTTTGCTTACCTTTGAAATTTCTAAGATATGGGAAAGAGTAACACATAGTTTTCTATTTTATTGATAATTTTTTGAGCTTTTGAGTTCTAGTTTTTCTTCTTTCACAATCTCAAACTTTTATTCATGTATTCATTTACCCTATATGTACCCATTGATTAGCCATTATATGCCAGAGACATATTAAGCAGTAATGAGGAAGATAAACTTAGACTGTACCATCATGGACATATGCCATGGTTTCAAAAATATCTAAAGCATCATCTTTTTTCACTACTTTAAAAAGGTTGAAATATAAAATAAAATTCAGCCATCAAACTAAGTGAACATGAGAGAAAACTATATATCCACTTTTTGAACACTCAGTTTTTACATATTATATATGAAAATATTATTTTGCTAAAATGAACGTAAAGCACATATTTGCTTTCTATTTTTAGAAATGTAATACAGTATCAGATTGATATACAACTATCCAGATACTTAATTCCTCTATATAAATTACTAATATTATTTTCTTTTTAAGAAACAATGTATGAGGAAAGACATGAAATTTTATTAACTACACAGTATTCTTCAATTACACTATAGAAAAATGATTTTATCCTTGTGTTTCCAAAACATATCAGTTCACAAAAGATCAGAAATATATATGTATCTGCCTCAATTTCTTACTAATAATATAGCATATAATATTAAATTATATTAATGTTGAATAATGAATATATGAAATTTTATACATGCTAGATTTCCATTGGTTAATAATCCATCATAACTCCCCAGTTTTATTATGTATTTTACAAAAAAATACTTCAAAGCTCAGAAATGTATAATTAAATTTACAAATTTTGTTTTTTCTAAGGCTTTCACCAAATAGGAGTTGGTTAAAAGAAGCAGCAGGCAAACAAATTACCCCTACTGTAGTTTAGTTGTGATAAATATGTAGGTTACACTTTATTTTAAAGTGTTATTTGTCCCATGTATGCCTGCAAGCCTACCAAACTCAGATATGTTTATGGGCTTGGATGTAACATTGGCAACTATTCAATGCAGTCACTGTATGGCCCACACTTAAAATTCATAAAGCAAAGAAGCTTTCACTACACATCTTCTTTATATATTAAGAATGAATAAAATAGCTATACTCACAATGATCAATGAATATGACTTCACATTGAGCAGGATCTTTGAAATATGAGATGAGCTGATGGGTTATAATTTTTTCTTTGTAGGACTTAGCCTTTAGGATATTAAATATATTGATGAGGATAATGTAAATGACAGCATCTTCCAGAGATTTAAGTGGTCACTTGCTTTTTGTAGAAATGCCTGTTTAGATGAAACAGTGGTAATTTTTTAACTAAAAGAAATTTGGAAGATAAAGAGCTTTGTTGGAAAAGCTCTTTCTTTTCCTTTTGAAATTTTTAATTGGTTCCAGAGGCACCTCTTAAATTTATTAGCCAGTCTTTTTTTAAAAAAAAAAATAATAATAGTAACTTTTCACTTTGTCTACTGTTTTTCTAATTGATTACTTTAGATTTCTTCCACAATTAAGAAAAATCTATTTCTCCTACTTAAAAATAAGGGGGGGGAACTATTTTACTAACAGAACATACCTAAGAAACCTCAACTCCTTTCATTTAATACCTATTGCTCTCACTTAGATAAACCCCCAAAACTGTTTGTGTTAAAAGTACAAAGACCAATATTCTTGTAATGGTGTGAGTTTACCTGACGTTTACTAGATATGGACATGTGTGACATTACTTCCTTCCCTGTGGGTTCTTAAGTCTTCCTAGATTCTCGTGGTTTGCTGGCAAGCTTTAGCATTCCTTGGCTTGTAGCAGCATAACCCCACTCTCTTGCTTCCTTGTTACATGGTGTTCTCCTTGTGTGTCTCAGACTTCGTATGGTTTTGTTGTTATAAGGACACTAGTCATATTGGATTAGGGGTCCATCTTACTCAAGTATGATGTCCTCTTAAGTAATTGCATCTACCCTATTCCAAGTAAAGTCATATTCTGATGTAATGAGGGACAAGACTTCAGCATTTATTTCTTGGAAAGACAAAATTCATCCTATAACAGATAGACGGAGCTCACTTAACACAAGTAAAGAATGGATCATGTCAGATAGAAAGAAAAATGTTAATAATAAGTTTAAAAGTGATAATGTTAAGCCTAGTAATCCAACTAGGCCACAATATAAGGAAGAGCCAAGTAGAAAAATTGCCTAAATGTAGAGCTACTGGATTCCTCCTGAAGAGAAATGGAATCTGTGGAAAAGCCTGAAAGAGTTGCAACTGTGGTGCTTGAAGTATTTAAAGGCAGGAGGCAGGTAATATAAAGAGGAGAAAAGCACAGATCCAGCTTCACAAGACTCATAGAGGTGAAAGTTGAAAAATATACAAGAAAAGAATGCAGCTGATAGTAAAAATAGCAAAATATGATGTGCCACCAGGAATGATCTTAAAGATTAAAAAGGCAAGATAGCATACTCTGTCACTTTGTCTCATTATTTAAGAAATTGGGCATGCTCACTAGAGCCTGGCTATTCAAATTGTGGTCAGCGATCAAGCTACAACAGCATTTCATGGGAGCTTGCTAGAACCCTGATCAACTTTCTAAGAACATCTCCTTGGGAATCCATATGTACATTCAATTTTGAGAAGCACTGCACTACTGGTTTGAATATATTAGAATTCCAGTTTCTACACTGCTACAAGCTTTTTATGTTAACTGAAATGTGTGTTTCTGGATTTATAAAAGGATGATTTGAACTGATTCTTTCTGAGATATTCAAACTTTGTGATTCCATATATAACAAGTTTGCCTCTAAGTTTTCAAATTTATGTAAAAAAAGTTGTCCTGTTCCAAACATACAATAAAATGGACCCCCCCCCACAACATGCACTTTTCAGTTAACAAGAATAATAGCATATTTTCCATGAAAAGAGGGAAATTTTAAAAGGGGAAATTTTAAAATTTGCTCTTTCCTTTGGTTTATTGAATTAGAGAAATACAAAACTTTGGATAGTATTTTCACTAAACAGAATAGGTGAGCCTCTGAAAAGATATTTCAGAGTAATTATTTATACTTATCATTATTAATAGTTACCCACTATCCCTTGTTCCCTGGAACAACAGTATTTCAAGATATATAGTTAAATTTAATCACACAGCAGTTATATGAGTAAGAATAGGGTGATGGTTTCATTTAAAGTAGTGTTGTGAATATTCTAGAAGTCAGTAAGAAATGCAAAGTTTAGACTTAAATCCAGAATCAAACTAACATTCAATTATTAAAAAGAAAAACTGGATAAGCCTGGCCAGAATCCAAGGTATGCTGTTCATATAACATGATATAACAGATAAACACACACACAGGATAGTTTCTATCTATTATCTATCTATCTATCTATCTATCTATCTATCTATCTATCTATCTATCTATCT
>NW_021703785.1:35794607-35800547 GCF_005190385.1 Monodon monoceros
TCTATCTATCTATCTATCTATCTATCTATCTATCTATCTATCTATCTCAGTCTGCTGTTTATCAGTCTAACTGCAAATAAACCAGCTCTTCCCCAGGGTCATCGAAAAGTTCCATGTGCTTCAACATTGATTGTGTTGGGAGAGTAATCCTCCAAGATAATTACATCAACAAACAATGTGTTTATGTCCACATTCTAATCCCATTTTGTGCCATGTCTTTGCAAGAGGGCTGCCCAGTTATAATTTTGTAAGGTATATCAATGATTGGACCTGCATAATTTGCACATAAATTAAACACTGAAAGTAATGATTAGGACAGTAAAATTCCTGGTACTTATCTTCAGAAACAATGGAAAATTAAGGGTTGATGTGTTTATAAGGACAACAAAAAGACTACCTTAAAATGATTATAGGGGGACGGCTTGAAGATGGCGGAAGAGTAAGACGCGGAGATCACCTTCCTCCCCACGGATACACCAGAAATACATCTACACGTGGAACAACTCCTACAGAACACCTACTGAAGGCTGGCAGAAGACGTCAGACTTCCCAAAAGGCAAGAAACTCCCCACGTAACTGGGTAGGGCAAAAGAAAAAAAGAAAAAACAGAGACAAAAGAATAAGGACGGCACCTGCACCAGTGGGAGGGAGCTGTGAAGGAGGAAAAGTTTCCACACACTAGGAAGCCCCTCCGCGGGCGGAGACTGCGGGAGGCGGAGGGGGGAGCTTCGGGACCGCGGAGGAGTGCACAGCGATGGGTGCGGAGGGCAAAGCGGGGAGATTCCCGCACAGAGGATCGGTGCCGACCGGCACTCACCAGCCCGAGAGGCTTGTCTGCTCACCCGCCGGGGCGGGCGGGGCTGCGAGCTGAGGCTCGGGTTTCGGTTTTGGACGGAGCGCAGGGAGAGGACTGGGGTTGGCGGCTTGAACATAGCCTGAAGGGATTAGTGCACCATAGCCGGGAGGGAGTCCGGGGAAAAGTCTGCACCTGCCGAAGAGGCAAGAGACTTTTTCTTCCCTCTTTGTTTCCTGGTGCGCGAGGAGAGGGGTTTAAGAGCGCTGCTTAAAGGAACTCCAGAGACGGGCGCGAGCCGCGGCTAAAAGCGCGAACCCCAGAGATGGGCGCGAGCCGTGGCTAAAAGCGCGGACCCCAGGGACGGGCGGGAGACGCTAAGGCTGCTGCTGCCGCCACCAAGGGACCTGTGTGCGAGCACAGGTCACTCTCCACACCCCTCTTCCGCGGAGCCTGTGCAGCCCGCCACCGCCAGGTTCCCGGGATCCAGGGACAACTTCCCCGGGAGAACGCACGGCGGGCCTCAGGCTGGAGCAACGTCATGCTGGCCTCTGCCGCCTCAGGCCCGCTCCGCATGCAGTGCCCCTCCCTCCCCCCCCCACCCCCGGCCTGAGTGAGCCGGAGCCCCCGAATCAGCGGCTCCTTTAACCCCGTCCTGTCTGAGCAAAAAACAGACGCCCTCCAGCGACCTACACGCAGAGGCGGGGCCAAATCCAAAGCTGAGCTCCTGTGAGCTGTGAGAACAAAGAAGAGAAAGGGAAAATCTCTCCCAGCAGCCTCAGAAGCAGCGGATTAAAGCTCCACAATCAACCTGATATACCCTGCATCTGTGGAATACCTGAATAGACAAGGAATGATCCCAAATTGAGGAGGTGGACTTTAGGAGCGAGATTTATGATTTTTTTCCCTTTTCCTCTTTTTGTGAATGTGTACATGTATGCTTCTGTGTGAGATCTTGTCTGTATAGTCTTGCTTCCACCATTTGTCCTAGGGCTCTATCCGTCCATGGTTTTTTCAAATTTTTTTTTCTTAATAATTAAATTTAATTGTAATAACCTTATTATACTTTACCTTCGCTCTTTCTTTCTTTCTTTCCTTCCTTCCTTCCCTCCTTTAGACAACGAATCACCCCAAATTGAGGAGGTGGTCTCTGAGAGCAAGATTTATGATTTTTCCCCCTTTACCTCTTTTTGTGAGGGGGTGTGTGTATGCTTCTGTGTAAGATTTTCTCTGTATAGCTTTGCTTCCAACATTTGTCCTAAGGTTCTATCCGTCCCTTTTTTTTTTCCTAAATATTTTTTAATTCAATAACTATATTATACTTTATTTTATTTTTACTGTATCTTCTTTCTTCCTTTTTTCCTTCTTTCCCTCCCTCCTTCCTTCCTTCCTCCCTCCCTCACTCCCTCCTTTCTTTCCTTCTTTGCTTCTTTCTTCCTTCCTTCCTTTCCTCCTTTCCTTCTTTCTTTCCTCATACTTCTACTAATTCTCTCTACTTTTTCTCCCTTTTATTCTGAGCCATGTGGATGAAAGGCTCTTGGTGCTTCAGCCAGGAGTCAGGGCTCTGCCTCTGAGGTAGGAGAACCAACTTCAGGACACTGGTCAACAAGAGACCTCCCAGCTACACATAATATTAAATGGTGGAAATCTCCCAGAGACCTCCATCTTAACACCAGCACCCAGCTTCACTCAACGACCAGCAAGCCACAGTGCTGGACAACCTATGCCAAACAACTAGCAAAACAGGAACACAACCCCACCCATTAGCAGAGAGGCAGCCTAAAATCATAATAAGGCCACAGACACCCCAAAACACACCACCAGACGTGAACCTGCCCACTAGAGAGACTAGATCCAGCCTGATCCACCACAACACAGGGACTAGTCCCCTCCACCAGGAAACCTACACAGCCCACTGAAACAACCTTAGCCACTGGAGACAAACATAAAAAACAACGGGAACTACGAACCTGCAGCCTGCAAAAAGGAGACCCTAAACACAGTAAGATAAGCAAAATGAGAAGACAGAAAAACACACAGCAGATGAAGGAGCAAGATAAAAATGCACCAGACCTAACAAATGAAGAGGAAATAGGCAGTCTACCTGAAAAAGAATTCAGAAGAATGATAGTAAGGATGATCCAAAATCTTGGAAATAGAATGGACAAAATGCAAGAAACAGTTAACAAGGACCTAGAAGAAATAAAGATGAAACAAGCAATGATCAACAATGCAATAAATGAAATTAAAAACACTCTAGAAGGGATCAATAGCAGAATAACTGAGGCAGAAGAACGGATAAGTGACCTGGAAGATAAAGTAGTGGAAATAACTACTGCAGAGCAGAATAAAGAAAAAAGAATGAAAAGAACTGAGAACAGTCTCAGAGACCTCTGGGACAACATTAAACACACCAACATTGGAATTATAGGGGTTCCAGAAGAAGAAGAGAAAAAGAAAGGGACTGAGAAAATATTTGAAGAGATTATAGTTGAAAACTTCCCTAATATGGGAAAGGAAGTAGTTAATCAAGTCCAGGAAGCACAGAGAGTCCCATACAGGATAAATACAAGGAGAAATACACCAAGACACATATTAATCAAACTGTCAAAAATTAAATACAAAGAAAGCATATTAAAAGCAGCAAGGGAAAAGCAACAAATAACACACAGGGGAATCCCCATAAGGTTAACAGCTGATCTCTCAGCAGAAACCCTACAAGCCAGAAGGGAGTGGCAGGACATACTGAAAGTGATGAAGGAGAAAAACCTGCAACCAAGACTACTCTACCCAGCAACGATCTCATTCAGATTTGATGGAGAAATTAAAACCTTTACAGGAAAGCAAAAGCTGAGAGAGTTCAGCACCACCAAACCAGCTTTACAACAAAGGCTAAAGGAACTTCTCTAGACAAGAAACACAAGAGAAGGGAAAGACCTATAAAAACGAACCCAAAACAATTTAGAAAATGGGAAAAGGAACATACATATCGATAATTACCTTAAATGTAAATGGACTAAATGCTCCCACAAAAAGACACAGATTGGCTGAATGGATACAAAAACAAGACCCTTATATATGCTGTCTACAAGAGACCCACTTCAGGCCTAGAGACACATACAGACTGAAAATAAGGGGATGGAAAAAGATATTCCATGCAAATGGAAACCAAAAGAAAGCTGGAGTAGCAATTCTCATATCAGACAAAATAGACTTTAAAATAAGGACTATTAACAGAGACAAAGAAGGACACTACATAATGATCAAGGGTTCGATCCAAGAAGAAGATATAACAATTGTAAATATTTATGCACCCAACATAGGAGCACCTCAATACATAAGGCAAATACTAACATCCATAAAAGGGAAGATTGACAGTAACACATTCATAGTAGGGGACTTTAACACCCTACTTTCAACCATGGACAGATCATCCAAAATGAAAATAAATAAGGAAACACAAGCTTTAAATGATACATTAAACAAGATGGACTTAATTGATATTTAGAGGACACTCCATCCAAAAACAACAGAATACACATTTTTCTCAAATGCTCATGGAACATTCTCCAGGATAGATCATATCTTGGGTCACAAATCAAGCCTTGGTAAATTTAAGAAAATTGAAATTGTATCAAGTATCTTTCCTGACCATAACGCCATGAGACTAGATATCAATTACAGGAAAAGATCTGTAAAAAATACAAAAACATGGAGGCTAAACAATACACTACTTAATAATGAAGTGATCACTGAGGAAATCAAACAGGAAATAAAAAAATACCTAGAAACAAATGACAATGGAGACACAACGACCCAAAGCCTATGGGATGCAGCAAAAGCAGTTCTAAGGGAGAAGTTTATAGCAATACAAGCCCACCTTAAGAAGCAGGAAACATCTCGAATAAACAACCTAACCTTGCACCTCAAGCAATTAGAGAAAGAAGAAAAAAAAAACCCCAAAGCTAGCAGAAGGAAAGAAATCATAAAAATCAGATCAGAAATAAATGAAAAAGAAATGGAAACAATAACAAAGATCAATAAAACTAAAAGCTAGTTCTTTGAGAAGATAGACAAAATAGATAAACCACTAGCCAGACTCATCAAGAAAAAAAGGGAGAAGACTCAAATGAATAGAATTACAAATGAAAAAGGTGAAGTAACAACTGACACTGCAGAAATAAAAAAAATCATGATAGACTACTACAAGCAACTCTATGCCAATAAAATGGACAGTCTGGAAGAAATGGACAAATTCTTAGAAATGCACAACCTGCCAAGACTGAATCAGGAAGAAATAGAAAATATGAACAGACCAATCACAAGCACTGAAATTGAAACTGTGATTAAAAATCTTCCAACAAACAAAAGCCCAGGACCAGATGACTTCACAGGTGAATTCTATCAAACGTTTAGAGAAGAGCTAACACCTGTCCTTCTCAAACTCTTCCAAAATATAGCAGAGGGAGGAACACTCCCAAATTCCTTCTACGAGGCCACCATCACCTTGATACCAAAACCAGACAAGGATGTCACAAAGAAAGAAAACTACAGGCCAATATCACTGATGAACATAGATGCAAAAATCCTCAACAAAATACTAGCAAACAGAATCCAACAGCACATTAAACGGATCATACACCATGATCAAGTGGGGTTTATTCCAGGAATGCAAGGATTCTTCAATATACACAAATCTATCAATGTGATAAACCATATTAACAAATTGAAGGAGAAAAACCATATGGTCATCTCAATAGATGCAGAGAAAGCTTTTGACAAAATTCAACACCCATTTAGGATAAAAACCCTGCAAAAAGTAGGTATAGAAGGAACTTTCCTCAACATAATAAAGGCCATATATGACAAGCCCACAGCAAACATCATCCTCAATGGTGAAAAACTGAAAGCATTTCCACTAAGATCAGGAACAAGACAAGGTTGCCCACTCTCACCACTATTATTCAACATAGTTTTGGAAGTTTTAGCCACAGCAATCAGAGAAGAAAAGGAAATAAAAGGAATCCAAATCGGAAAAGAAGAAGTAAAGCTGTCACTGTTTGCAGATGACATGATACTATACATAGAGAATCCTAAAGATGCTACCAGAAAACTACTAGAGCTAATCAATGAATTTGGTAAAGTAG
>NW_021703785.1:35800947-35929619 GCF_005190385.1 Monodon monoceros
TTCAACATAGTTTTGGAAGTTTTAGCCACAGCAATCAGAGAAGAAAAGGAAATAAAAGGAATCCAAATCGGAAAAGAAGTAAAGCTGTCACTGTTTGCAGATGACATGATACTATACATAGAGAATCCTAAAGATGCTACCAGAAAACTACTAGAGCTAATCAATGAATTTGGTAAAGTAGTAGGATACAAAATTAATGCACAGAAATCTCTGGCATTCCTATATACTAATGATGAAAAATCTGAAAGTGAAATCAAGAAAACACTCCCATTTACCATTGCAACAAAAAGAATAAAATATCTAGGAATAAACCTACCTAAGGAGACAAAAGACCTGTATGCAGAAAATTATAAGACACTGATGAAAGAAATTAAAGATGATACAAATAGATGGAGAGATATACCACGTTCTTGGATGGGAAGAATCAACATTGTGAAAATGACTCTACTACCCAAAGAAATCTACAGATTCAATGCAATCCCTATCAAACTACCACTGGCATTTTTCACAGAACTAGAACAAAAAATTTCGTAATTTGTATGGAAACACAAAAGACCCCAAATAGCCAAAGCAATCTTGAGAACGAAAAAAGGAGCTGGAGGAATCAGGCTCCCTGACTTCAGACTATACTACAAAGCTACAGTAATCAAGACAGTATGGTACTGGCACAAAAACAGAAAGATAGATCAATGGAACAGGATAGAAAGCACAGAGATAAACCCACGCACATATGGTCACCTTATCTTTGATAAAGGTGGCAGGAATGTACAGTGGAGAAAGGACAGCCTCTTCAATAAATGGTGCTGGGAAAACTGGACAGATACATGTAAAAGTATGAGATTAGATCACTCCCTAACACCATACACAAAAATAAGCTCAAAATGGATTAAAGACCTAAACATAAGGCCAGAAACGATCAAACTCTTAGAGGAAAACATAGGCAGAACACTCTATGACATAAATCACAGCAAGATCCTTTCTGACCCACCTCCTAGAGTAATGGAAATAAAAACAAAAATAAACAAATGGGACCTAATGAAACTTCAAAGCTTTTGCACAGCAAAGGAAACCATAAACAAGACCAAAAGACAACCCTCAGAATGGGAGAAAATATTTGCAAATGAAGCAACTGACAAAGGATTAATCTCCAAAATTTACAAGCAGCTCATGCAGCTCAATAACAAAAAAACAAACAACCTAATCCAAAAATGGGCAGAAGACCTAAATAGACATTTCTCCAAAGAAGATATACAGACTGCCAACAAACACATGAAAGAACGCTCAACATCATTAATCATTAGAGACATGCAAATCAAAACTACAATGAGATATCATCTCACACCAGTCAGAATGGCCATCATCAAAAAATCTAGAAAAAATAAATGCTGGAGAGGGTGTGGAGAAAAGGGAACCCTCCTGCACTGCTGGTGGGAATGTGAATTGGTTCAGCCACTATGGAGAACAGTATGGAGGTTCCTTAAAAAACTACAAATAGAACTATCATATGACCCAGCAATCCCTCTACTGGGCATATACCCTGAGAAAACCAAAATTCAAAAAGAGTCATGTACCAAAATGTTCATTGCAGCTCTATTTACAATAGCCCGGAGATGGAAACAACCTAAGTGCCCATCATGAGATGAATGGATAAAGAAGATGTGGCACATATATACAATGGAATATTAATCAGCCTTAAAAAGAAACGAAATTGAGTTATTTGTAATGAGATGGATAGACCTAGAGTCTGTCATACAGAGTGAAGTAAGTCAGAAAGAAAAAGACAAATACCGTATGCTAACACATATATATGGAATTTCAGGAAGAAAAGGATGTCATGAAGAACCTAGGGGTGGGACGGGAATAGAGATGCAGACCTACTGGAGAACGGACTTGAGGATATGGGGAGAGGGAAGGGTGAGCTTTGACAGGGCGAGAGAGAGTCAT
Organism: Monodon monoceros; assembly: GCF_005190385.1. Lineage (NCBI taxonomy): Eukaryota > Metazoa > Chordata > Mammalia > Artiodactyla > Monodontidae > Monodon > Monodon monoceros. The sequence continues at coordinate 35,802,892 of NW_021703785.1, forward strand.
GGACATATACACACTAACAAACGTAATAAAGTAGATAGCTAGTGGGCAGCAGCCGCATGGCACAGGGATATTAGCTCGGTGCTTTGTGACAGCCTGGAGGGGTGGGATAGGGAGAGTGGGAGGGAGGGAGACGCAAGAGGGAGGACATATGGGAACATATGTATATATATAACTGATTCACTTTGTTATAGAGCAGAAACTAACACACCATTGTAAAGCAATTGTACCCCAATAAAGATGTTAAAAAAAAATGATTATACATTGATTATGAAATAAATTCCATTTAATTTAATAAGCTAAGAAATTTTGGCATAACTATACAAAGAGCTGGTTACTTCCTTGTATTAGAGCCAGGAAACAGATTGGAGAAAATACTTAGTTTCATTACAAATTTGTTTGTCATGATCTTAAAGCTACTGAAGCAGTCTGACATATAATACACAGATTTCATAAGCACAATTTCTATTATTCAAATTTTAATTTCCTAGTCAATTTCTCACAATTCAGAAACTTCTTTAGACAGAATATCCCCCATCACTCATGTACTTTGCTGACACGTACAGCAAATATACTGCCAAAAATGAATGGGTGGAAGAAGTATTATAAATATTATAGAACTTCAAAAATTCTGTGTGTGAGATAAATCATATATATATATATATATATATACACACATATATACACATATATATACTCTATCACTTCAATGTTGGTTCAATTGTTTTCTATCTTATTGAATTTTTTTTCCATTTTACTGATTTTTTTTTTTTGTACTATGTTACTCCAAAGATCTTTTTTCTACAACTGATTTCTGTTTCCCTCAAAAACAGTGTTTCTCAAATTTCAAGTTGCTTACATATAATCTGGGACCTTGTTGAAATGGAGAATTAGGTTCAGCAGACCTGGGGTGAGCCCTGTATTCTGCGTTTCTAACAAACCCCCAGGTGATACTAATGCTACTCAACCACATGCCACATTTTGAGTAGCACAGTTTTAAGAGAGTTTCTCTCCCAAACTTGCAGTTAAAACAAGTATGACTAAAATATTTCTTCTGCAGACCTTATTGGGGAATAGAGTAAAAAATTTAACCCACATTTTATGTGGGATAAACAGACAGAAGCACAGGATAAAGTGTGATACAGGGAGAAAAAAAACTATTTCTTTATCAGACAACTTAAATTTGATTATAAGTTTCAGAATTGAATTCATGTAACATTATTTTTTTTTAAATTCCTTTCATGCAAGATTGAGATTATTCCATCTAGAAGTTCCCTAAAAAATGAAAAATAGAACAACCATATCATCCAGCAAGCCCACTGTTGGATTTATATCCAAAGGAAATAAAAGGATATCAAAGAGATGTCTGCACTTCCATGTTTATAGCAGCATTATTCACAATAGCCAAGATATGGAAACAACTGAAGTTTTTTCAATGGATGAATGGTAAAGAAGATGTGGTATTAATATACAACAGAATATTATTCAGCCATGAGAAGAATAAATTCCTGCCAATTGTGACATGGATAAGGGAATTATGCTAAATAAGACAATTCAGATGAAGAAAATACTGTATGGCATTACTTACATGTGGGAATAAAAAAGGTGAACTTACAGAAACAGAGAGTAGAATGATGATACCAAGGGGCTGAAGGGTGGGAAATGGGGAGATGTTGGTCAAAGGGTACAAACTTACAATTAGAAAATGAATAAGTCCTGGAGATCTAGTGCACAGCATTGTAATTATAGCTAATAATACTGTATTATACACTTGAAAGTTGTTGAGAGATTAGATCTTGTGTTCTCATGACAAAAAAGAAACTATAATCATGGGACCTGATGGAGATGTTAGCTAATGCTACAGTGGCAATCATATTTAAATATATAAATGTATCAAGTCAACACATTGTGCACCATAAACTTACACAATGTTATATGTCAATTATATCTCAATTAAAAATATTCTAATATTCAAATAGAATGATATACATGAAATTGCTTTTTAAATGATAAAGCACTATATAAGCATATTATATTGTTATTGTATGCATAGGTGCTTTCCACCCCTACCCTGCTCAACATCAGTGCCACAGTCTTGCCAATTCTTTTTCTTAGCTATGAAAACTGCATAAGAAACTGTCATTCAGCAGCTGCAAAGACTGCCAGCACTAAAGCAATTTGATAGAAGGATCCAAGAGGGGAGAGGAATGAAGATTTTCTTTCCTCTGTAGTTCTAGTTATAAAGCCCAGATATAAAAGGAGAGAATTGTTGTGGTATGGCATATGAATTTTAAGATGCTTTCATTGAGTTCATTCAAATACTAGAGTGGTGACCTGAAGAGTTTTTGCCTTAGAAAGTAAATATTTATAAATACATATATATGTGTATATATGTATATATTGTCTTTTAAAAAAATTTTTAAAGGAATATATTATCTTTACAAAGATGGGTTATTATAGTCATTGATCATGTAAGTAAGTACATAGATAAGATTCTGGACTTACTTGTAGCTAGCTACAAACCAAACAACGACTTCATATTTGATATATAGATGAAGTGAAATTGCTTTAAAACTAATGCAGAATTTATTTGTAGTGCACAGTTTATTAGTATGCATGAAGATGAATTAGAACCTGCAAGCTATATTAAATTTAATGCATGAGAAAGGGAAGTAATGAATTACTTGAAAATCATGTTTAAGCATCATTGCGAATGCAGCTGTTAAATCGCAATGGTACTAACTGCAGAGGCAAATATTATTAAACCTGCCAGAGTCCCCAAACTGTATTTTACACAATTCTTTAAAGAAAGTAAGCAAAGGCATTTACCTCCTAGCTTCATGTATAAATACGGTATGAAAGTATATGCATCAAATCTCAAAAAAAATGGCTCAGTAATTTGATTCTCACAAAAGACTTCTTATTCTAATTGGTTAAAACAAAAGTTTCTTTAATTGTTAGAGGGATGGAACATCAGATTTATTAACTTCATATTTCTGATGGATGAAAGAAAATGTAATAGATGAAGAGATGAGCCTGAAACTACACTTGAGGGGCTTTATTTAGCTCAGTTAGCTGACTTCACTATCTTGAACTCTAATATTGTACTTGTTAAGCCTTTTAGTGTGCACTAAATCCCAGCCACATAAAAGTGAAGCTAAATTTTATTTGCAGGTCTTTTTCATACAAAGTACTAACCAACATTCCATTTATAATCCTATAATAACCCTTTGTAATCTGCATACCAATACAGTGCAAATAACACATTTACTTTAGAAATGAACATAATTAGATTATATAGATCCTAGTTGAATTAGGCTGAGTGACCTTTTGCTAGCATCCTCTGGTAACTCAAGAAAATTTTATTACTTGGCTGCCTTTTCTCTTTTAATCTAAATGATCAGTTTTTGGCATGAACCTCGAAAATCTTCAGAATCTTTCACAGTTTGGTTTATATGAAGATATTTATTTTTCCCCCAGCAGGAAAAGAAAGTTGTAGTGTTCAACACAGAGCTAGAGTGAATGTTATCTTGTAAACACTCAGAGATAAGGAGTTGAAACATAAAACACCAAATAAAAGATGATGTAAGAATTATTTATAATTGGGTTTAGTATGATTTTTGTAATTACATTTTTAATTAATGTCTTGGAGGATATGCTTTACTTCTATGCATAATTTAAATCAAATTGGTATTATATATTACATAGTTCAAGCCTAGCTTTCCACTTAACAATGCATCAGAAATTTGCATCAGATAATTCAACATCTTATAGCCATTTATTCACTAAAATAGTTTTGTGTACCTACTATGTGTCTCATACATTTGGTTAAGTGGTGACAATTGTGTGCTTGTTTCAAAGAATTCTCCTCCTGGAACACAAATGATAATCAAAGATAAGAGAGATAGTGTGATAACAGCAATGTAAACCAATTATTCATAAAGTAAATCCCAGCCCTTCTGGTTAAGGAAATGCAAATGTATTAAGAGCTATTTATAACCCTAACATATTTCTACTCTTGCTTCTAGTTCCTCCCAATAAGCACAAATCCATATAAAGTAGGCATGCATTTCTACATACATGTCACTGAAAAGGACTCTTGTTAAATCCACAGCATGCTTCTATCCATCTCTTTATTCTTCCAGCAGGGAAATTTTAAAACTTAGGTAAAATAACACAAAGATATATTGCGAGACTATACTCAAGAATATTCGTTGTTGTTTTTGTTGTATTTCTCTATCTCTCCTGTAAATTCCACAAGGGAAAACTTGTTTCAAGGTCTTCTCTGCTCAGAAAACAACCTCAAGAGAGTAAAAGTGCCTCATTTTTTGGGGGCTCAGCAGACTACATTTACAGGGAGGTTAAGAAATATCATAAGGTTGTAATAAATATGAACATTTACTTAATTTAGAAAACAGGCAAATACAGGCTTCTTCAGAGTCCTATATCTCAAAGTATGTAATAAATGTGTGTGATTGTATGTGGATCTAAATGTCAAATGTTTTTAATGTATAAAGATACATAATTGTGATTCACTCTTTTGTATTTTATATTATGCCTAATAAACAAACCACAACATTCTCATAGTTAGTTTCTGTCCTTTTCCTCACCCAGACCCTTGAAGATACATTGTGAATTTTTGCTGACATCATTTTAGCCCAAGCTGCCCTGAGAGCCCCTAGAAGCCTCTTCTAACTGATCTCTTGCTTCCATTCTTGTAATGTTCAATTAATTCTCTATACTTCAGCCAGAGTGATGTTTTAAAAAAATGTCATCTTTTTATTTAAACTATTCAGCGTACTCCCATCACCCTCAAATGAAAATGCAGTGTTTAATCACAGCTTTTCAGTTGGATGTAATATGGCTGTTTCTCACTTCTGCAAACTCAACCTAAACTATTTTATTTCCTACACACTACTCTCTTCTAGACACACTGGTCTCCTTTGGGTTCTGTAAACACAAACTTTTCCCTTCCTCTAGGCCTCTGCATGATTTACATTCAGTAACTGTAAAGTTACTTCTTCAAAGGCTGGTTTTGGGGTTCTGAACTAAAAATGTCACCTTATCAGGCTATTCTGTAGTTCCTCATTTAAAGTGGCCTTTACTAGTTCAGTTTTTATCTCATCATTTGGATTTTTGTTATCCCTTCATAACACTTGTTCCAGTCTCTGAGAGTAGTATTTATTGTTTTACTTGCTTATTGTCTATTTCTTGCAAAAGTATATGCAGAGGATTAGGGTCTTTGATTTCCTAGTTCACCTTTTTATTTTTGTACTTGACATAGTTCCTGACATCTAGTAGCCACACAGCTGAATGCGAGGTGAATGTGTTGTATATCCTGGTGGCAAGGCGAGGGAAGTACGTTCCCATCCTGGGATGATTATGGATCTAAGTGGCTTCTGCTTAAGATTATAATTATATATACACAATCATCTACAGAACGTGGTTATTTGATATCTCCTGGCTGTAGTAAAGTTGCAGAAAAGATTTGTGTAGCTCGAGAGTTTTCTAATATTTACATTTTTTTTAATTTACATAAATTATTTTGTTCATAGCATCAGCATCCCTTCATATTTCTAATTCTTTCAATCCTCTTCTGGAACTTTCCCTTTTTCTCAGTTGGTTCTATTGATTCTAACTTATCTCTTAGTCTTGTATCCTTTGTTCTTATATTTATACCTTGCTAAATAAGTTTACCAATGATCATGACTCCATCTACTACATTTACATTGAAAACCACTTGTCCAATTTTGATCTTTTACATGCAGGACCATAACCTAACACCTTGAAATGTGGCATGATTTAGATAATGGACTTTTACCTCAGCCTTGCCAGGTTAAAAACAAATAAATTTTTTTCTTTATATGTCTTTCCCCTTACAGATTTTCTGTTTAATTATTGGCATGTCCAAGGCTAGAAATTTTGGCATCATCTTTAAATCAATATTCTTTATTTTTGTCTTTTTTTGCTTTCTTTGTTCTTTGTACGACCTTCACAGTCCCTCTTGAACCTATCCTTTATATTTCTTTTCCCATGGCCCTCACTCTAATCCCTTAACTCACTCTTGAATAACTATAAATATTTTCTATCTAGGTCACTGCCTCCAGATTCTTTCTACAATCCACTACCACCAGACTGTATTTGAAAAGACATTTTTCATTATTTTTGCCCCCATACAAGAACCCAGAGTGGTTTACAGTAATCTATGTAAAAAGAACACACACACACACATTCCTCCCAAGCCAAACTTCTAAAATCTTTTGATAAGATTGGATCGTTTTAAAATTAACTTACTATTTTATTTATTTTCTTAGCAACAGTGTACCATATTTGTTTTCTCCTCCATATCATTCAGTATGTTAGTACCCAGCTTCAAATTATTTTATTTTTTCTTCCCGTCTCTATACCCATATGAAATACATCATTTAAAGCTAAATTTAAATATATCCGTTAATTCTCCTTCCACCCCATGTTGAACTATTTCTTCTTTATATGTTTTTTTAAATATTTTATTAGAGTATAGTCGATTTACAATGTTGTGTTAGTTTCAGGTGTACAGCAAAGTGAACCAGTTATACATATACATATATCCACTCTTTTTTTTTTAGATTCTTTTCCCACATAGGCCATTACAGAGTATTGAGTAGAGTTCCCTGTGCTATACAGCAGGTTCTTATTGGTTATCTATTTTATATATAGTAGTGTGTACATGTCAATCCCAATCTCCCAATTTATTTCTCACCCCATCCCCTGGTAACCATGTTTGTTTCCTAATTCGTGACTCTAATTCTGTTTGTAAATAAGTTCACTTGTACCCTTTTTGTAGATTCCACATATAAGTGATATCATATGATATTTGTCTTTATTTCTTCTTTAGATTTCAAACTCCCTTATATCTTGTACCCTGAATATTATTGCTTATTTATGTATGTCTTATTTACATATTTACTTCCTGCAGTGTGAGAAGCTACCTTTTATATTCTTAGTCATGCTCATCAAGGAAGTACAATTTAAACTATCTTCAACTATTAAAGTTGGAAAGTGGTTTATAAATCTAAATGTAGGTAGTAAAAGAGTTAAATTTATAAAAAAATACTAATTTACAAATAAGTATGTGTACATACTATATTTGTAACAATTTTTACATACCTGCACTAATATAAATTACTTTAAGTCAAAAGTGATAGAGTTTTTAGTTTTTTTTTTTTTTTTTTTTTGGCTGCACAGCAAGGCATGTGGGATCTTTGTTCCCTGATCAGGGATTGAACTGGTACCACTTGCAGTGGAAGGGTGGAAATATTGGACTGCCAGGGATGTCCCTAAAAGTGTTAGAGGTATTTTTAAAAGCACCTTGAGAAAATATTTCTCCTTTTACACGAGGAGATACTTAAAATTCCCCGATGTGCCCAAAGAGGATATAATGAATAAATACATTTTAAAATGCCCTTACATTTTGGTATCCATCATCTTTACAAATACTTAAAGCTTAAGGTCACAAATGTTTTATAATTTTTCTTAGGAATATAATATAATAATATTAATAAATTGGTATTTGTGGGAAAATGAAGAACATCAATAAATCCTATAGTTCTACACTAAATTTATCTTACACCTAAGACTAAGTCTTTGACTCTACAATACAGTTTTGAAATATTTCACTTTGTAAAGCTGCTCAAGACAGCAGAGACAAATAGTATATAGTATGTTCATAGTTAGGAATGCTGCTTTCTCTTCATTTTGACACATCTGGGGCATGCAATTATTCACAAAGTTCACTTTCTAAAGAAGAAAAATAACAATGACTAAAGGCAGCATTTAGGTTTCAAATAGACTATGACAATTTAATCAATGACAAACTCCCAATGTCAAGAACAATCTTATTTCTAGGTAGACAGAGAATGACATTTCATCAGAGCTAAAGTACAATTGCCCACATTAAAAACTAGCCAAAAGGAAAAAAAAAATAGTATGGACTCTCAGAGTAAGATTTAGAGAAAAAAGAGAGGGAGAGAGATACAAAGTTATTTTAACTTTAAAAGTGAATACAACTTTACTTTCTTGACTGGCATTTTCAAAAACATCTTATTATGAATTAAGTAATCTTAAGGATACATGAAATTCAAAGCCTGGATGAGAGAATATAACTTACCACCTCACCCCTCCCCCACCCCATTAAACACTTTTCAAATTTGTACTGCAATTTATTGACCGAGAAATATAACATGTTAAGATATCCCTTTCAGCTGATTTTTTTTTCCAAAATCAAAGTGATGTCCTAAATCATGTATATAACACATTTTAAGTTGTTTTGAAATGTAGCTTAAAAATATATTCTGGAATGCCAACTTTTATATTTGTTTTTAAAATAATATTCCTCAGTATTTTCAATCAACATCGATAACACTTCAATTTAGGTATATATAGGCTATAACTGTTATTATTATTTACCTGGGAGAGTACTATTTTTAATGATATTTCAACTCTGATACACAGTTTCTATTAGTTAAAATAAATGTAGCAGCACTTTAATACACATGAGGCTTTGAGATGATTCAGCAACACAGTATATATAAGCCTTAACAGTGTTTTAGACCTATATTTTTCAATAAATTTTTTAATGTATTAATCATTCTGTACTTACTTCATATTCTTCAAAATATATATCTTTTTTTCTATGAGATACTCCGGGCTCTTTTGTGAAATACTCTAAAACAGAAAGGCATTGTGATAAGATATTCACATAACCTTTGTTCAAACACTTGCAAAACAATATTTTAGGAGAGAAGGAGAATAAGACAATCAGCCTGATTTCCAGTGGAAATAGCTAATCCAACCATGATGTGATGAGATAGCAGATGTGTGCTAGAGTTAAGGATCATGAGATTCCTGAAACAGGTAGAAAGTATTAGAAAATGGAAAGTGTCAAATAAAAAGTGTTATACTCTAGTATGTTTCTGCAAGCTGAAATGCCTTGATCAATTTTACTAAATCATAAAATTTTCATTTCATATGAAGAAAAAGCATATGTTATAGGTAATTGTAGTTAGGAAAACAGCAGGCTCTTTTTTCCCAGACTACCACTACTAGATATGCATAAATATTAAAGACTATATAATTAAGAGAGGAGGGTAAATTAAGTGTGAAACTTATGGATTATATAGTTAAACTAGTTTTACCTGAAAACATTTACAAGAATATCCAAGAGAGAGAAAAATTGCAATTAAGAAGGAAAATTCTACATTTTCTATAAATAGAAGAATTGCTATTTGTTAACTAGAGGAAAAAAAAAGAATGAGAATATTTGGAAAAATAGATTAAGCATTGTAATAGTCAATCTTCAAATTACAGTTTTCAAGAGTCTGTTACACTGTCAATTTTTAAATTTTACTTTGTTTTCACATTCTTCAACTCTAAATGGCCAAAATCTTTCCATTTCACCCACCCACCTGATCACCTTAAATCTTTCTTGTTGATTGTCATTTCCCACACTCCATCTTGTTTTACTTGAAAGTATCTGAGATTGCTGTGTATGAAATTGATAGTGATTACTTTGCATTTTAGAAAAGGCTCTCAATAAGCTAATTTCTCCCAAATAAACTTCAAACTGTACAATATCTACAAATGTTTACAATAGAGTTGTGATTCTGTGGGTGGGTATTATGTGATAAAATCCATGAATCCTATCTAAAGCCCCTTAGAAATGTTGAGATAGGTTTATTTCTAAACCCTTGACTATAAAGTGACTATGACTAAATTTTTCTTCAATTTCTCTTTTTTTCAATTTTATAACAAGAATTGCAAGATAGTTTATAAAATTTTAAAATATCATCATTGGAATATGAAATAAATATTCTAATCTACTTAAAGTAAATTCCTTGTAGATTTTACAAAATATAACCAACATCAGTGACATATTTTTCATCTCTCTAACTCATCATGTGTACACGCAAAATCATGTTATATTTAGATACTAAAAAAAGGATTGAAAATGTTTGTTTATTGGCACATTTGCAGAATCTCCACAATAGATATGGAGTTTCTCAATCATGCATACATAAAAGACAAAATCTTCCATTGTATACAACTACTTTACACCATTAAAATAATAGATTGCTGCAGTGTTTTTTCTTAATAGTAACAGAACAAGCTAAAGAATATCATTAAAGTTCAATATCCTAGGTCACTTTTATGCACAGAGTAGATAAACATTTAGTGTTAATTAAGAAAAATCCAAAGGAGGTTTTATTTTTGAGGTTAATCCTTTTATCCCTAGGCTTTTATTCCTATTAAAATTCAAAGATCCCCTTGGGAGAAGAGATGCTTTATCAACTATAAGCCATTAAGTGTGAATTAAAGGTCTGAAATCTAAATGGCAATGGAGACAGGAGAATATGGTATTGGTAGAATTTTTTTTTTCATTTTAAAATTTAAAAAGAATTTTAAAAATTTGGTAGAAAGAATTCCCTTTCTCATAGGAAGAATGAGAAAAAAAAATTCATTTTTTTTTCCTCAAGTCTTCAGAAGATGTAAAGCAATGTGCGTACTGACCTTTGAAACCAAGATAACTATTGTGGTCTTCAAAATTTTTGCCATTGTGTTAAATTATGTACAACTGAACCATTTCAACATTTCCCAGTGTATGAAGGGTGGTGATACTATAACATTTTCTGATGCTTCTTTCCTGAGGTTCCTCTTTTCATCTTTGCCAATATTAGACCAGAAGATGGAAGATAGTGAAAATGGAGAAGGAAGGAATGAGATTCATATATATACCTTTGTAGAATACATAATATGACTTAGAAGATCCACCCAAGGACATTAATTTGAGCACTGACTATAGGTTAAGTTCACTGCTAGACTTTAGGGATACAAAATCGATTAATCCTTGATTACAATCACAGTTCATATTCTAATGCTAATATGAATACCAAAGTCTGTTCATTTTGACCTAAGCTGAAGAAGTGTTTCATTTGCCCTTTTTTCAAATTGAAGTATAGTTGATTTACAATATTGTATTAGTTTCAGGTGTACAAACAATAATTCAATATTTTTATAGAATATATTCCATACAGAGTTATTGTAAAATACTGACTATATTCCCTGTGCTTATTTATTTTATACCTAGTAGTTTGCATCTTTTAATTCCTTTCGCCTATTTTGCCCCTATCCCCTCCACTCTCCCCACTGGGAACAACTAGTTTGTTTTCTGTATCTGTTTCTGTTCTGTTATACACATTTTTTTTTATTTTTTAGATTATCCATGTAAGTGATAAGATAGAGTATTTGTATTTCTATGTCTCACTTATTTCGCTAAGCTCAACACTCTTTAGGTTTATCCACTTTCTGCAAATCACAGAATTTCCCTTTTTAATGGCTGAGTAATTTTCCATTGTATGTATAAATACCATATCTTCTTTGTCCATTCATCTGTTGATGGACACTTAGGTTTCTTCCATATCTTAGCTATTGTGAATAATGTTGCTATAAACATTAAGGTGTATATATTATTTCAAATTAGTGTTTTTGTTTCCTTCTGATATATACCCAAGAGTAGAATTCCTGAATCATATGGTAATTCTATTTTCAGTTTTCTGAGGAACCTCCATCTTGTTTTTCAGAGTGGCTGCACCAATTTACATTCCCAGTAACAGTGTATGAGTGCTCCCTTTTCTCTACATCCACACAAACATTAGTGCCGTGTCATTTTGATGACAGCCATTATAACAGGTATGAGGTGATATCTCATTGTAGTTTTTATTTGCATTTCTCTGACCATTAGCTATATTAAGCATCTTTCATGTTTCTGTTGGTCATCTGTATGCCTTCTTTGGAAAAATGTCTATTCATGTCTTCTGCTCATTTTCTAATCTAGGTTTTTGTTTTTTGACATTGAGTTGTATGAGGTGTTTATATATTTTGGATATTAACCCCTTATCAGTCATGTCATTTTCAAATATTTTCTCCCATTCAGTAGGTTGTCTTTTAATTTTGTTGATGGTTTCCTTTGTAGTGCAAAAGGTTTTAAGTTTAATTATGTCCCATTTATTTATTTTTGCTTCTGTTTCTTTTGCCTTAGGAGACAGATACAAAAATACATTGACATGAATAATGTCAAAGATTGTTCTGCCTATGGTCTCTTCTATGAGTTTTATGGTTTCAGGACTCACATTAATGTCTTTAATCCATTTTGAGTTTATTTTTGTATAGGGTGTGAGGAACCATTCTAATCTCATTCTTTTACATGTAGCTGTCCATTTTTCCCAGCACCACTTATTGAAGGACTGTTTATTCTCCATTGTATTGCCTTGCCTCCTTTGTTTTAGATTAATGGGCCACTTGTGTGTGGGTTTAATTCTGGGCTCTCTATTCTGTTCCACTGATCTATATGTCTGTGTTTGTGCCAGTACTATACTGTTTTGATTACTGTAGCTATGTAGTATAGTCTGAAATCAGGGAGTGTGCTACCTCCAGCTTTGTTCATTTTTCTCAAGATTGCATTGACAATTTGGGGTCTTTTGGTGTTCAATATAAATATTAGGATTATTTGTTCCACTTCTGTATAAAATGTCATGGGTATTTTAATAAGGATTATATTAAATTTGTAGATTGCTTTTGGTAGTATGAACATTCTAACAATATTAATTCTTCTGTCAAAGAACACTGAATATCTTTCCATTTCTTTGTATCATCTTCAATTTCCTTCATCAGTGTTTTACAATTTTCAGAGAATAAGTCTTTCACGTCCTTGGTTAATTTAATTCCTGGGTATTTGATTTTTTTTGACACATTTTAAACAGGATTATTTTCTTGCTTTCCTTTTCAAATAGTCCATTATTAGTGTATAGAAAAGCAACAGATATTTGTATATTTATCTTGCATTGTGCAACTTTACTGAATTCATTTATTAGTTTTAACAATTTTTTGGTGGAGACTTTAATGACACCACATATATATATAGTGTCATGTCATCTGCAAATAGTTACAGTTTTACTTCTTCCCTTCCAATTCTGGTGACTTGTATTTCTTTTTCTGTCTGGATGCTGTGGGTAGGACTTCTAATACTATGTTAAATATAAGTGGTAAGAGTGTGCATCCTTGTCTTCCTCCTGATTTTAGAGGAAAGACTTTCAGCTTTTCATCATTGAATATAATATTAGCTGTGGGTTTGTCATGTCTTTATTATGTTTCCTCTATATTCATGTTGATGAGAGTTTTTATCATAAATGTATTTTGAATTTTGTCAAATGATTTTCTGCTTCTATTGAGTTGATTGTGTGATTTTGTACTTCCTTTGTTAATGTGGTGTATCACATTGATTGATTTGCGAATATTGAACCATCCTTGTATCCCCGGAATAAATCTCACTTGATAATGGTATATGATCCTTTTTACATATTTTTGAATTTTGTTTGCTAATATTTTGTTGAGGATTTTTGCATCTATATTTATTGGAGATATTGGCCTGTAATTTTCCTTTATTTGTAGTGTCTTCATCTGGTTTTAGTGTCAGGGTAATGGTGGCCCTGAATGGATTTGGGAATGTTCCATCTTCAATTTTTTTGGAATAGTTTGAGAAGGATAGGTATAAGTTCTTTTTTCCTTTTTTTTTTTTTTTTTTTTGTGATACACGGGCCTCTCACTGTTGTGGTCTCTCCCATTGTGGAGCACAGGCTCCGGACACGCAGGCTCAGTGATCATGGAAGCATGTGGGATCTTCCCAGACTGGGGCATGAACCTGCATCCCCTGCATCAGCAGGTGGACTCTCAACCACCTGGGAAGCCCATAAGTTCTTCTTTATATGTCTGATAGAATTCCCTTGTGGAAACTGTCTGGTCCCAGACTTTTGTTTGCTGGGATTTATGATTATTATTATTATTATTACAAATTCAATTTCATTAATAGTGATAGGTTTGTTCAGATTGTTTGTCCCTTCCTGATTCAGACTTCAAAGTTTGTATATTTCCAAAAATGTATCCATTTCTTCTAGGTTGTCCAATTTTTTGGCATATAACTGTTCATAGTATTCTCTTATGATTTTTTGTGTCTCTGTAGTATTGATTATAATTTCTACTCTTTCATTTATTATTTTGTTTACTTGAGTCCTCTCTCTTTTCTTTTCAATGAGCCTACCTATAAGTTTATCAATTTTGTTTATCTTTTCAGAAAACTAACTCTTGGTTTCACTAATTCTTTTTATTGTTTATTTGTTTGTTTTTGTCTCTAATTTATTTCCTCTCTGATCTTTATTATTTCCTTCCTTCTACTGACTTTGGGCTTTGTTTGTTCTTGCTTTTCTAACTCTTTAGATGGTAGGTTAAGTTGTTTATTTGAGATTTTTCTTGTTTCTTCAGGTAGGCTATATCAGTATAAATTTGTATCTTAGTAATGCTTTTGATGCAATCCATAGATTTTGGAAAGTCATGTTTCCATTTTCATTTTTCTTCTGGTATTTTCTGATTTCCTTTGTAATTATGTCCTGGACCTATTGATTTTTAGTAGTATGTGGTTTAGTCTTCATATGTTTGTGCTTTTCTCATTTTGCTTTCTGTAATTGGTTTCTAGTCTTATACCATTGTGGTTGGAAAAAAATGCTTGATATATTTTCTATCTTATATTTGTTGATACTTGTTTTGTAGCCTAGAATGTGATCTATTTTGTTTGTTTGTTTTTGGCCATGCAGCACAGCTTGTGGGGTCTCAGTTGCTCAACCTGAGGGCCTGAACCTGGGCCACAGCAGCAAAAGCCTGAGATCCTAACCTCTAGGCCACCAGGAAACTCCCAAATGTGATCTATTTTTGAGACTATTCCCTGTTCACTTGAAAAGAGTGTATATTCTGCTGTTTTCTAATGTAATGTGAAGTAGATATCTATTAAGTCCAACTGGTCTATTGTGTCACTGTTGTCTTACTGATTTTTCTGTCTGGATGATCTGTCCATTGATGAAAGTGGGGTGTTAAAGTCCCCTACTATTATTGTATTATTGTCAATCTCTCCCTTTATGTCTGTTAATATTTGATTTTATACTTAGGTACACTTGTTTTGGGTGCATATATGTTAACGAGGGTAATATCCTCTTCTTTTATTGGTCTGTTTATTGTTTTATAACATCCTTCTTTGTCTTGTTTTGTAGACTTGTTTAAAATATTATTTTGTCTGATGAGTATTGCTACCCCTGCTTCCCTGTCATTTCCATTTGCATGAAATATCTCTTTCCATCTCCTAACTTTCAGTCTGTGTGTGTCTTTAGCTCTGAAATAAGTCACTTGAAAGTGGCATATAGATGGATCTTGTTTTTTTTTAATCCAATCAGCCATACTATGCCTTTTGATCAGAGCATTTTGTCCATTGACACTTAAAGTAATTATTGATAAGTATGTACTTAATGCCATTTTATTACTTGTTTTCAAGTGGTTTCTGTAGTTCTTCTCTGTTATTTCTTCTTTTTGTTTCTTCTCTTGTGGTTTGATGATTTTCTTTAGTGGTTGCTTGTGTACTTTTCTCTCTAGTTTTTGTGTATCTATTTTAGGTTTTCTATTTGTGATTACCATGTGGTTCATATATGTTAACCTATAACTATATCTACTTGTTTTAAACAGGTAGTCCTTTAAGTTCAAACACATTCTACTGTATTTACATTTTTTACTTCCCTCCTTCACTTTTTGTGTTTTGGATGTCATATTTAACATCTTCATGTTTATCCTTTTACTGATTATTATCGTTACAGTTGATTTTATAATTTTTTTATATTTTAATCTTCATACTAGCTTATTTAAGTGGTTGATCTTCAGTCTTCACTATATATTTGCCTTTATTAGCTGGATTTTTCCTTTCCTATAGATTCTTTCTTCTTCTTATAGCATTTTTTCCACTTAGAGAAGACCCCTTAACATTTCTTTGATGGTAGGTTTATTATTGATGAACTCTTTTAGTATATGCTTGTCTGAGAAGTTCTTTATCTTTCCTTCAATTCTAAATGATAATCTTGCTGGGTAGATTACCCTAGGTTACAGGTTTTTCTCTTTCAACATTTTGAATGTATCACACCACTCCTCTCTGGCTTGCAAAGTTTCTGCAGAAAAATCAGCTGGTAACCTTGTGGGGATCCCCTTGTATGTGACTCTTTGTTTTTCTCTTGCTGTCTTTAGAATTATCTCTTTATCTTTACCTTTTGCCATTTTAATTATGATATATCTTTGTGTGGGTCTCTTGGGTTCATCGTGTTTGGGTCCCTCTGTGCTTCTTGTACCTGGATATCTGTTTCCTTTTTCAGATTTGGGAAGTTTCAGCCATCATTTCATCATATGCATTTTTGACCCTCTTCCCTCTTTCTTCTCCTTTGGGGACCCTTATAATGTGAATGTTGGTAAGCTTGATGGTTACCTCAAGATCATTTAAACTGTTCACATTTTTAAAATTTGTTTTTTGTCTTGCTGTTCTCACTAGGTAATTTCCATTATTATTCTTCTTGATCATATAGGCATTCTTCTGTATCACCTAGATTGCCATTCATTTCTTCTTTTGTGTTTTTCATTTCAGTTATTTTAGTCTTAAGGTCTGACTCATTCTATTATATATTTTCTAGTTCTTTGTTAGAGTTCTAACTATGTTCATCTATTATTTCCCCTAATCCAATTACTATTATTACTACTAATGCTTTGAATTCTTTATCTGATAAGTTGTCTGTTTCTGTTTCTTTAGTTATTTTTCCAGGGGTTTTCTCTTGCTCTTTCAGTTGAGATGAATTCCTTCCTTTTCTCATTTTGCTTAACTTTTCCTGTCTCTGTGAAATTATGTGATACAGTTACCTATTGCATTCTTGAAGAGGTTTACTTGTGTGTGATTGTCCCTATATAATTGGTGTGCCCAGTGGCTTTGTGGGAGAGCTGGATTGATGTGAACACCAGTCACATATTTTCTCAGGGTTGTTTGGCATCTCTCACCTTGGTGGGAGGTGGGGCTGAAGATGAGATGTCTAGAGCCAGAGCTAAGTGTGAACTGAGGCTTCCCTGCTTCTCAGTGGCCATCACTGCCCTATCAGGGTGGAAGTCTGGTCTCAAGTTGCTTGAGCAGAAGGCCTGAGGGTCAGGTCTGAGCTGGCTTTTTTCCCTGTAAACATGTGTTCTCCCACCTCCCAGCACTGGCAATCTCACCCCCAAGGGGAGCAGTGCTGAAGCAAGCAGTGTTGGCATGGTGGGGCTGGTGTTGGCATTCAGCATGTGTCAGGACACAGGCTGTGGTGGTTTGCCTGGGGTTCAAGATCCAGACTGTTTCTGATGCTGTGTGTTAGGACCTGTAATGGCTGCCCATACCCTGCTCAGATGCCACGTAGGTCTGAAGATGCCACCTCTTTGTCTTATGGCAGGGTCTGAGTTGATTTCATGTCTCACAGCTAAGCTCTGCTTTTGTGCCTCACAGCCAAGCCCTCTTAGCAATGCAGAGTTGTGTCAGAAATCAGGTGGTGTTAGAGCAATCGCTGGCATCAGGAAAGGTCATGTTCTGGTGTGCTCATGGAATACTGACCAGCTACTGGTGCAATTTTTAATCCACCTTCACCTCCCTGATTCAGAAGCAAGCATGTGTGTTCATGCTCCTCACAGGGAGAGTTCAGGCTTCCCGCAGACTTCCTGTTAGTTCTACTGGCCTTCAACCAGCTAAGGTGGCTCTTCTTCCTTGTGGCAGACCACAGGCCTCAGGCGTCCAGTATGTAGCTTGAATCACTCACTCCCCAGGGAGGATCTCTGCCCATGTAACCTCCCTTTTCCTCTGAGTCCCGTCCCAGGGACACAGGTCTCAACCTAATCACTTTTCTTCCCTTTTTACCCAATTCTCTGTGGATTTTCCTACAGCCTTTGTTGTATGGGAGTCTTTCTGCCAGTCTCCAGTTAGTTTTCAGTGATAATTGCTCCCTGTGTAGATATATTTTTGATATGTTTACAGGAAAGTTGAGTTTCACATCCTCCTACTCCACCGTCTTTTTCTCCCCCTTCATTAACCATTTTAATCATGTTTTTTCCATTAGTAGATAGAAATACATATTATTACTAATTATTAGATTATCTGCCTCAAAGCATATGTGTTGAGTTCCAATTTTCCGCTAAAATGTTGATTGTGATACAAGGAAAATAATGCACTAAAGATCAATTCAATCATTGCAAAATGTCTAATAAACCATATCCTTTAAGGGAAACACACAGTTTTCCCTAATTTCTGCGTTCCAAAATTTCACCTACATCCACAAATCAAGTTCCTATGATTATACAAGAATTTGAAAAGGGACATAGAAACAACATCCTGCACTTTTTAAGTATGTGTAAAATAATATATGCAAAAAATCAATAAAATAACTGATATTTTGCTTTATACTTATAGTAACATTGGGACTCAATACATTGAGATACCTTTACTGTTAATTAAAATTACATAAGTTAATTTAAAAATGTTCATCAAGTGATATCAATGTATGATTTAAAATGTTTTGAAGTTTTTGAAAAAAACTTTTCTATACTTTATTGTTCTATTTTATTGTTACAAGAAATAAGTGAGTGTTTATAACAAGTTATTTCTATATTTTAAAAGTGATGAAACAAAAATTCAATTATAAATAATACCTGGATACTTATTGCTAAAGTCAGAACAAGAAATTGGAGTTTGTTTCCATTTACTGCTTCTTAATTGCCACACCAATATTGATAATCCATATCACCTCTATACACTGTATACAATGTCAAAACTTTTACCAGTAGACTTGAGACTAATAGAGGAGACATAGAAATCTGTGTTGGTATACCAAATGTATTTGATGATGAAGCTTTGCAACATGGGATAATTTAAAATTACAGCAGGTAAAAAGGAGGAGGTTCACCTGTGCAAAGACAGGACAAGGTCAATATTTTTAAAAGAGAAGGTTAAAATAGTACATGTAATTTATACTTTTCAGTAAATTTACAAGTGCCAAAACAGAATCCAAATCCTGTAATCCCACTGCTACCCTTTCTAAGGAAAATGAGGGCTACAAGAAGAAATAATATTTTGTTAAGATACAAAATGGATTTTGACTTTTTTACAGAGGGTTTTCTTATGAAAAGACATTCTAAAATTCCTCAAGCCGGAATTGCTTCAGAAAAGCTTTATGAATAGTGTGTGAGTAGTGATGATTCTTCTGCTTTATCTTTCCTCTGTTCATTGATGTCTGAACTTTTACACATAACAGTAATATATATTTCAACATACAAGAAGATAAATTATTATTATTATTATTTTTTTTTTTTTTTTTGCGGTACGCGGGCCTCTCGCTGTTGTGGCTTCTCCCGTTGCGGAGCACAGGCTCCAGACACGGAGTCTCAGCGGCCATGGCTCATGGACCCAGCCACTCTGCGGCATGTGGGATCTTCCCAGACCGCGTCACGAACCCATGTCTCCTGCATCAGCAGGCAGACTCTCAACCACTGTGCCACCAGGGAAGCCCTGATAAATTATTTTTAAATGAATATTTCTGCTTGGAAAAATTTACAGTCTGACTGAAATCAATACGCAAAACTATGAATATGAAGCTTTGAAAACTTTGAAAGAATATGAAAAAAAGGGACCTCTAATTTTGAAAGTAAAACATTGAAAATATATAATTTCCTTCACATTTGGAAGACATTTAGAAAGCAAAGGAGGTATTGATAACTGAAGGAGAAAGATACAAAATAAAACAAAACTGTAATTAAAACTGAATATTATGAAAAAGATATTAATGTCACCATATTCAAATAGTCCAGAAGTTCTTACTTTTAAAGTTTACCTGACTTATGTATAACATCATCATCATTATTATCATCATCATCTCCATTGATCAATTTTTTATTTGGTGTGACACTGAATTAGATAATTTCCTCAATGTTTATCTTTTTTTCTCCCTTTTTATGGAGAGTAATATATATAATAAAATAAAATTCATAGAAATTAATTATTTACTTCCCGTATACTATAAGATTTCTAAGTACTGCCTTATCTACATGTTACAAATTTTGATGTTTTTATTATCATTTAGTTCATATGCTTAAATTTTTTTCTTGACTTCTTGAATCATGGACTATTTAGAACTATATTACTTTATTTCCAAATATTTAGAGTTTGTTTTGTTTTTTCTGTGGTATGCGGGCCTCTCACTGTTGTGGCCTCTCCCGTTGCAGAGCACAGGCTCCAGACACGCAGGCTCAGCGGCCATGGCTCACGGGTCCAGCTGCTCCACGGCATGTGGGATTTTCCCAGACCGGAGCACAAACCCGTGTCCCTTGCATCGGCAGGTGGACTCTCAACCACTGTGCCACCAGGGAAGCCCAATATTTAGAGTTTTTTTAAGTTACAGTACTGTTGTTTATTTCTAATTTAATATCACTTTGATCAAAGAGCACATTCTGCATTATTTCAATCATTTGAAATGTATTGATACTCTTTTAATGGATGTTTTATGTGCAAGTGAAAATAAACATGCATTCAGTGGTTGCTACAGTGTTCTGCAATTGTCATTTAGGTCAAATTGTTTAATAGTGTTGCTCAAATCTTTTATTTTCTAACAATTTTTATTAGCCTAACACCAAGAGAAGATTCTCCAAATCACATAATATTACTGTGACTTTTTCCTGTAGCTCTGTCAGTTTTACTGCTCTAAAGTAGTTTTGTTATTAAGTGTGTACACATTTAAGATGATTATAACTTGATGAATTGACTCTTTTATACTGTGAAATATCCCTCTTTAACTTGGCCATAATGTGTATTTCTATATTAATGTAGCTACATCAACTTTCTAATACTCAATGTGTTGGCAATGATACATGTTTCTCCCCTTTTATTTCAAGCTGTTCTGTTCTCAATATTTAAAATATGTTTTTAAACAGCATATGATTCAATATTTTTAAATCTCTGCCTTTTAATTAGTGTGTTTAGTCCATTTACTTTTATGGTGATTATTGTTACGGTTGGGTTAAAATTTACCTTCTTGCTATTTGCTTCTGTTGATCTATGATTCTCTGTTTCTCATTACCATACTTCTTTCAAGTGAATCAAATATTTGTTACTATCTTACTTTATCTTGCTTATTGATTTTTTAGATCTATTTTTGTGTTATATGTTATTTGTTGTTCTAGATAGTAGAGCAAGTATCTTTAAGTCATCAGGTTATTCCAGAAATAATCTACATCCTGAAAAATGTAAGAATTTTACTTCAGTTTAATTCCATTTACTACCTTTCTACTTTTTGTGTTCTTGTTCTCATATATTTTATTCCTACAATGCAATAATCCCTTAGCAATGTTTTAACAATGTAAACATACCTATTTATGAATAACAATTTTATGAAAAGCCTTATATATTTACCCACATATTTACCTTTTACTATTGTCTTTTTATGCTTTTCATTTATATGCACAAATTTTCATGTAAACAGCCCAAAGGCCACCACACTATAAAACTTCAGGGAAACAAATTATTATTGCGATTTTTATGAATAGCAGCTTTTAGAGATGTGCCTTGAACATCTTGTATAGCCTTATATGGTATGACTGTAGTCTCCAAACAGTATCTAAAACATGCCCTTTAAAATTACTTCTTTGACTATTTTCAAAGTCATTACCTTAAACTTATTTTTCTCAATATGTCTCTCATTTTATGTTGTCAATGCCAATATACCTTTGGACTTCAGAGTACTTCTATAGTATGTACATAGAAATATAACAATTAAATTAATATGTAAATACATTATTTTTCCAAGTCATATATATATATATATATATATATATATATCTATATCTATATATATATATCTTTTTTTTTTTTTGTGGTACGTGGGCCTCTCACTGTTGTGGCCTCTCCCATTGTGGAGCACAGGCTCTGGATGCACAGGCTTAGCGGCCTTGGCTCACAGGCCCAGCCACTTCATGGCATGTGGGATCTTCCCGGACTGGGGCACGAACCCGTGTCCTCTGCATTGGCAGGCGGACCCTCAACCACTGTGCCACCAGGGAAGCCCCTCCAAGCCATATTTTTATCTGTAAGTGATTGTGTGTAATTAAGGAGAAATGATAAAGGACCTATCAGATAAAAAAGTGTCATATCTAAATATAATTAAAAGTGAATAAATTAGCAGTGTTATAACCTTACTAAAGTTGTAAATAATTTCAGTAGTGAGAGCAAAGTTGAAGAAATTTCAAAGTTACAGTTATAAAAGAAGCATATCTGGAAGATAAATTATTTCAGGAAATAAAATGGTGAATGGGATACATAAATAGCCTTCAATGGTAAATAATTTGGAAAAATTCATACATGCACAGTTTATAATCACCCTTCAGTCTATGTAAATTGAAATTTGTCAGTATGTATTCTTCGTGGGTTTTACCTTACAGGCAATTCATCTGTTGGTTAAAAAAAAAAAAACAAGAAGAAAGAAAATGATACCCTATAGCATACACCCATAATGTTGGAGTCATAGGTTAATCTGAAGATCAAATCTAAACCTATGTTGAAGGCAAGCCATTCAGTAGCTATAGCAACAGCTACACTCACGTAAGAAATGGGGGAATTTGCTATTCACATCCTTGCCTGCTTTGTAGCTATTTTAATCCTTTATTTTTCATAAAATGTAAATATAAAGTCAAACAAATTACTTTCTTTCATTGACATAAGTAAATTTGTTGTAATACATTACAGTGGAAACAAAGTTTAAAATGAATTAAACATTTCCTTTTCAAAAATGCCTTTCCTTAACTTTATTTTATTTCTTGTCAGGTTTTAAAAATCTTTTCTATTAACTTAGAAAAAGTGTAGACTATTAAATAAATGAAGAAAATGGTATAACATTTAAAAGTATTAACAATAGAAATCATTATTCAAAGCCAAATTTTACTTGAAAAACTTACTTAAAATAACTAAAATTTGTTTATATCCATATTTAAAATAAAATTTTGATCATCCTTTCTTTGGCTCATTCAAATTCAATATGTATAAGTAGCTTGAAAATATGAACGAATTCCTTAAATATAGAAATAATGGGCAAGTATTCAATCACATACATAGTCATTTATAAGTCCTAATGATATTTACTAAGATCTTTCTAAAATTTGACAACATGTCCTATTGAAAAAGAATAATTAATGGTATTCAATGTTAATATTAGTATAACAAATATAGATTGCTAAATTGGATATACTAATTGAATTATCGTATTATTATCTATAATCTATTTGAATTGTATGCTGGTTGAGATTATTGATATTCCTTCTCCTTGTATCTGAATTTTGAAAAAGAAAGCTACATATTTGGCATAAAAACCTCTCTTCAAACTACTGTTTCTATTTAATTAGAGGAAAAAAGACTATATCAATCTTTCATATCCAAGCAATCTTTTAGGTATAGTATTAGTCATTTAAACATCGTGTACTGATAATCAATATGTTGTTGTTTCTTCATTTCCTTTTATAATATTTACATTCTATATTTTGTGATTACTTGCAGTCTGAAAATTACTAAGCTAACATTTTAGTCAATGGACTACACAGATAGGACCTATCAATACACTGGTACTGTATTTTAGTCTGTGTCTTCCCTTCAAATTTTCTTTGACCTAAGGTACTTTATCTTAAATAGAATTTAAACTTTCCAGTTTTATTTCTTCTTGCTTGTGTGTGTTGGTGGGAGAGGAGCATGGGGTGTGTGTGTATGTGTGTCTATATGTTTGTGTGCATGCACATGTGTATAAAGCTTAAGGATTTAGCTACTGATGTTATTTGCTAACTTGACCTGAAAACTAAGTGTCTAATACTACCCCCAATATTTTCCTGTTAGAAAAAGTTTACAGTTATTTTACCAATAAGTACAACATTATATACTAAATCACACATGATGTTGCTCTTCCAAGGTGGATTCAGAATGCTGGTTGTAGTTAACATCCACACTGAATTGTAAAAGAAATGGCAAAGTACGGTGTAAAAACAAAATGATCTACCAGTCACATATGAAAATGTGTGATTTACCAATATGAATGCATTTGCTTAGATTATTAAGAACTTTTGAAATTAATGTTGCCTCAAGTTAGCAACAGTTCTCTGTATCAATGAGTTACTTCAGTGGAGTTATTTACCTATTGTTGTGCCAAAGCACTTAAGGCCTCTTGGAATCATTACCACAATTTCCTTTATTTTTCTTTCTAGAGTGAAGCCATTTTAAAGCAAAACCAAACTGAATATCTGTATACTCCAGCTGTTTTTCTCCATCTGCTTCCTTGATCCTTTTTTATGTCAGGAATTAAATGTTAAACACTATTTTCTTCTTACTGAAAGTAAAAAAAAAAAAAAAAAAAAAAAAAAAAAAAAAAAAAAGAAAAAACATGACTAAGGTAAATTTATTCCCTATCATTCTTAATAAGAAATTCAGATAAACTTATCTCAAATTAGCATATATTAGATATGACTCTAGATAATGTCAAAGTTCAAGTAAACTAAGTCTCATAATCATATTATAAATCTACAGTGTACCATATAACTGATGATCATAAATAGCTTTATACATTTCTGTTTTCTGTTGTATATTATCTTACTGACATGAAATAGTTGAAGAAACCTTCCTAATGATTTTTGGAAAACTTGCAAAAATTTTAAAGAAAAATTAGGTACTTTTAATATAGTGTCCAGTAGTTTAAAGTCAATAATTTTAAGAGTCATAATGGCAATATACATAATTCATAGCCTGTAACTTTTTAAAGATATCTCCTTAAAACACCAAATATATTACATTTTTCAGCAGATATATTTATGGCATGCATACAGCATGACATATCCTCAAAGCACTTTATAATTTATACAATATCACGGGGAAACTGCTAATATTATTGTCCCCTTGATCTTGACGAGGCACCTGAAGTATAGAGATTTTGAACTTGTTACAGGCTTATTTTGGAAATCAGTAAAATGCAATAACAGTGTGGTAATCTTTTTTCTGTAAATCTCTAAATCATTCTACTAAGGCACAGATTCTTATCTTTCTAAATTAAATAAAAATATAAATATTATAAAATTCTATTTGTTAATAATAATTAAATGTCTTTTTATCTTACTCTTCATAAAGTATATGACTTACTCTGAAGAATATTTTACAGAAGCAAGAATCTGAACTGTTGAATTGTTTCTATTTGTTAATGATACTGTAAAACAGGAACTCAGAACAGGATCTCATCCTAACCTGTATTCAACCACCTTAGTTGGAGATGAGCATACAGTTTCAGTTTCATTTTGATATGAAACACTCTCTCAAAGCAAAGATTCTTGACAAGGCCATTATGTTATCATTTGAATTAGTACCATACACATATTCCTAAAGGTGGCAGTCTCTGACTAAATAGGGAGAACAACTCTACATATACTATCCACACACTCTTTAGAGACTTAAAAAAAGTGGAAACTCTCCTTGGAATGAAATAATTTGTAGTGTCCCAATACTGCCTTGCAGATTTTCAAAATTCAATCTACATTTACTTCATTATTACAATGAGCTATATTACTGCACTTCTTTTTCCTTTGGATATTATATGTAAAAGTTTTTGAGAATGGAGAAGTACCTCATTGCACTGACTTTCATAGTGTTATTATGTCAATAAATAGTTAACTACTATGTGCATATTACTATTAGATTTTATAACAGTCATACAGAATAAAGAATGTTATAATAATATAAAATGTTCAAATTAGGTTCAATAATATTATTAATATAAAAATCATAAGTTTCATTTATAAAAAGAAAAATCATTAAGTAAGAAAAAGCATATAACCTGGATGTTTGGTATGTGTGTGCATGTATTTTTGTCTGGCACTAACATATAATTAGCAAAGGGTATCCAAGGCCTAAAGTGAGAATCTGATATATTGAATACAATAGAGCTGGTATTTTAGATCAGTGTTGAAAGAATATAATATTTAAAAGTATGTTTTTATCTCTCTATATACCAAGTGTCAAAACAATTGCTAGTGTTATCTGGGCTTACATTAAAAATTCAACAAGTTAGAACTTTTAAAACCTTTAGGAGAAAACATAGGAAAATATTTTTATAAACTTGCAGTGGTAAAGTATTTCATAAGCAAAACAAAAGCCAATCTATGCATGATAAGAATAATGACTTCAAACATATTAAAATTCAAATTATATTCACTAAAGTATATCCCCAAAAAGTAACAAATATAAACCTTATACTGGAAGTAAATATTTTCAACATGTATACCATAGCAGGATTCATATAAAGAATATAAACAACACCTAAAAATCAGTAACACCAACAACCCAGGAGAACAATCCACAAAAACTTCCCAATAAATAAAACAGAAACAGCACGCAATTATATAAAAAAGTGCTCAACTTCACTTTAGGAATCAGGAAAATTCAAGTAAAAGCTACGAAGGATAATTATTTGCTACTGTGGTTGTAAGTCAAAGGGATTTCCCATGCATTGCTAATAGGATATAAATTGATGTAACAACTTTGAAAAACAATTTGCCATTATCATGCATAACTTTATGACCTGAAATTCTATTCTAGGTTTTGTATACACAAACATACACACAGCTATATCTATATCTATATCTATATATCTATACACCTATATAGGCATAGAGATATACAGATATATTGCCTAGCAAATGTCACCAGGAGACATGAACATGAAGCTGTATTGTTTATCACAGAAACAATATGAAAATAATCCAAACGTTCGTCCGTGGTGGAATAGCTAAATAACTTAAGGCATCTTTTAAAAATGGAATATTACAGTTGTGAAGATGAATAAAATAATGCAATGCATATTAATATTGAAATATCAGAAAGTAAAAATATGAAGAAAACAAATCATGAAACAATGCATATAATATAAATTAATTTATATGAAATACAAAAGTATGCATATGTCATAAAATCTTTAAAAAACATTTAAAGTGCAGGATAGTCTTTACTTCCTGGGGAATGTAGAATAATGCAACTGTGGAGGAGAACACAGGTGGTTTTGAGTTTTTTGGTGATTTTCCATGTTCTAAGGTAGGTAATGAGTAAGTGGGTGTTTCTTTATTATTCTTTAGACTGCACAAATCTACTAAATAGACTTTTAACTGTGTAAAATGTATTTATTGTAAAAATGTTAAAGTATAAATAGGATACACTACATTAAAAGCAGTGAGTGTAAATTGGTGGAGGTAAATGTTCTGATTGGTTTGGCTTAGAGAAGAGACTTGTTCACATTCAGATGCTGGGGAAGCAGGAGAGAGAAATTAAAGTTTCAAAATAAAGGAAATGAAGGAGAGCAAGGTCTACGAAGAAGCAAGTGGCAATTAGCACACACATGGATCTAGAAACCTCAGGCAAGAAGAGAAACATTTTCCCAATTCTACAGGAGGGAAGGAAAGAAGATAGTGGATATAAATACATTTTTAAGTGGGGCAGGGCATATAGAACAGTAAAGCTATTATTATCTTGCTCTTTATTTTCCATGGGAAACAGAAATTAATATTGTCAACAGAAAGTGAAGGCAGAATAGGGAATTGAGGACACTGCAAGCAAGAAATGGAAAAGAAACAGATAATGGAAACAGAATAATGTGCAGACATTACTGAGGATAAAGATAAGGTTTTTTACAAGTATATTATCACTAATCTATACAACTGGGTGATTTTTTAATTAATACTCAGAAATGGCATACAGAAATGACAAATATATTGATAAATGAGGAACTGTTGTCTTCATATAGAAGATGGAGCAGAGAGTTTCAAGTCACTGAGAAGAAAATGATGAAAGTAAAGGAATCCTGATTTCCAGATGAAGAAGTAAGGATAAAAACACAGGAGCCACAGAAAAATTAGAAGAGAATTCAGGGTCAGAAGACAGTTAGACTCATAGTTATACCTGAAGCAAGGAAAAGAAAGGCTGTAGTTTGAGCTGGGATGTTGAAGAAAGTTATTTCAAGGATTAAGATACAGGTAATGGCAAAGTCCAGGGCAGGACCTTGAGTCCAAGTAAAGAAGAGTATATCACTGGATTGTAGTTGAAAATGTAGCAAAATATATTATGGTGAATTCCATTGCTTCAGGGATTAGTGACCAAAGGTTAGGAGAGGAAGCACCGGGAAAAATGCTTCACCCCGTGACCCAAATCCCTGAGATGTTTAAACATTCACATTTAACCATCTAACATCAACCTATTATATCCACTAGCTGCTAGGTAAAAAGACTAGGGTTCGTATTATTTCTCTTTCCCTTCACAAACCTCTTATGCTGCATTTTGAATTTTATTCCAATTTTTTTTTACCAATCTTTACTTATTTAGAATTATCACAAATATCAATTTTAATTATTTTGTGTGTGTGTGTGTGTGTGTGTGCATGTGTGTGTGTTTTAAATATTGAATCCTCATAAAAAGTTCTAAGGAGAAGAAATCCACAACACGATTGGCTACAAGTCTTGGAAGAAATTGTCCATACATTCAACTATGCAACAAATTTACTGTATGACATGTAAAAAACCACCTAATCTCTCTAGCCCACACATTCACTCATTAGTTGGCATGGCAGTACTGTCTCTCTTTCCATCATAAACTTGAACAGAACCAAACAAGATCATGCATCTCAGAGTAAAATGAAAATCAAGGTCTGA
Organism: Monodon monoceros; assembly: GCF_005190385.1. Classification (NCBI taxonomy): domain Eukaryota; kingdom Metazoa; phylum Chordata; class Mammalia; order Artiodactyla; family Monodontidae; genus Monodon; species Monodon monoceros. Next base: position 35,831,551 of record NW_021703785.1, read on the forward strand.
AGTTTATGATTCTACAAGTAAACATTAAACTCTGAGGAACTTATCAAGTAAGATTAAGAGAACTAAACACAAAATGAGATTCTCTACAAAAATGAATTTGAGTTAACATATTAACTTTGATCCATGCTGGATTATTCAGAGATTTGGTTTATATAGAACTGTTATAGTGTTAGTATATTATATCTTTGGTATAAATAATTGGATAAATTTAATGTAAAAGAATTGGATACATTTATGAGATTTTGTTTTATTTGATAAAATGCTGAAATATCTTTTTAGTCTTACCTATTTTTCATAAAGTATCTTTTCCTCCCTAACATTGTATATAGTTTTCTATGAAATGTAAATTAGCTTCAAATGAAAACAAGTAAAACATATGGGGAGTTCTTATATGATGAAATAAACTACATAGGATAATGTTTTAATACACCATACATCATTTCATCATTTCATTTTAAAAGGAAATTAATATAGATACATTATAAAAAATAAGTTTTTTAAATGGATTAAAGTTTATAAATCTCCAAAAATTAAAGATTGAAAGATACTACTTTCTAATTACAATATATTTTCTATGGACTGACAAACATTCATTAGAGGTATTAAATACCCAAAGCAGTGTTATTTAAATTGTATGTGTATATTCCAAATTAATATAACTTATCACATGTAAGTTTTTTTTTTATTCTGCCTGTGTTTAAAATTCACAAGTCCATATGAGTTTAAAAACCATACCACACTGTTCAGTTTCAATAAAATGAATTACTTCTTAGATGTTCAGTACTTTTGCCTGAAATTTAAAATATTATGTAAGTAAAGTCTAGATTATTTCTTTTCAAAAATTCAGGGGCTCCCCTGGTGGCGCAGTGGTTGAGAGTCCACTGGCCGATGCAGGGGGCGCGGGTTCGTGCCCTGGTCCGGGAGGGTCCCGCATGCTGTGGAGTGGCTGGGCCTGTGGGCTGTGGCCACTGAGCCTGCGCGTCTGGAGCCTGTGCTCTGCGGTGGTAGAGGCCGCGGCAGTGAGGGGCTCACATACCACACACACACACAAAAAATTCAGTTTATGAAATTTGGCACTTATATATTAGTTGTATCACTAAGGTTTTAAATATTACATAAAATTATAAAGTATGATATATGAGTATTATATATATTAATATAATGCATTTATATTACTTGAATAATATTTACATAATATGTATACATACTCTCACACTGTCCAAAATATAGTTTAAAGATTCTGTCATGTTTGTATACCAACCTTTGACATGTTGAAAATAATCACTGTGATAAGCCTGCAAGAATCACTTTCTTTCAGATATACATAAAAGTTTACCTAAAAAAATTGAAAATATAATTATGATATGATCCAAGAATCCCACTTCAGGGTATTTAATCAAAAGAATTAAAGTCTGGATCTTGAAGAGATATACGCATCCCCAGGTATATTGTGGCATTATTCAGAATAGTCAAAATGTGGAAACAGCCTAGATGCTCATTGATAGATGAATTGATAAGGAGATGTGGTGTATATACATTAAAAAGGAATATTATTTAACCATTAAAAAGGAGACACTGCCATATACAATATCTTCGATGAACTTTGAGAGCATTATGCTAAGTGAAAAAAGCCAGACACAGAAAGACAAATACTGCATGATTCCACTTATATGAGGTATCTAAAATAGTCAAACTCATAGAAGCAGAAAGTAGAAGGGTAATTGATTACCAGGGCTCTGGGGAGGGGGAATGAGGAGTTGCTGCTTAATGGATAAAAAGTTTCAGTTGTACAAGATGAATAAATTCTAGAGATCTACTGTACAACATTGTGCCTATAGTTAAGGATACTAAATTGTGTATTTAAAATTTATTGGGAAGGTAGATCTCACATTATCTGTTCTTATCACAATTTTAAAAAATGGTAATTTTTAAAAAAAGTTTACCTTATAAAATGTGTATAGTATTGCCTTGCTCAGGAAGATGGAGTACCAGACTTGCATATCCTAGTGCTAAATCTATTTCCTCAAAGGATAGTGAGTATCTCAATTTGATTTTCTTTATTTTAAAATCATTTACCTATCACCTGCTGCAGAGAGCACATGGTCACGTGCAAGAAGATAATTACAGCTATGGCGACATTCTTTGGACAGTGTGAAAGATCCTTTGCTATTTATCTGCATTGTCCCATAACAGTAGCAGAATAAATTTAAATACAGTTAGAGCTGCAATTTTTTATTGTTATCTTTTGCATTATTTTTTACCTGGGTAACACAGAAGAATAAACATAATCAGTTCCAGCTGGAAACACTTCTACACTGTGTCAAGGACAATAAGTTCACAAATTGACTTTACCTGCTATTCATGTGGTACACAAAAAGAATTGGGCAAAGGGGAATTTAATTAGTGTGTCTCATAGTAGGAATAAATAGAAAAAAGATAGATTACTGATTGCATTGAAAATGAGTAGCATGCTTAGCTGTAAGCAATTGAGCAGAGGTGGTTTGCTAGCATTTCCTTGGTCACAGAAATTTTGATTTTATTAGATTATCTCATGTGGAATCTAATTGATACATGATTTTATGTATAAATGGAAAAATGAAATTTTATTATACTTATAAATATAGAGACTTCTTATCAAAAATGATACAATGAAAATAATTTACACTGAAAAATTGAAAGATTATAATATTTACTGAAGGCTTTATAGATGCAAAGAAGCAAGCAGAGAAAGAAATAATACCAAAGAACATTTATGTTTTTTATCTAGGCTCCCCCTCTTTAAAACTAGAGTAACAAATCAATAGGTATCTCTGATTCAATGAAGCACACTATCAAAGATATTTTTATCACATATATGTTATTATCATTTACTGTCATAAAAAAATGGAAAAGAATTTGAAAAAGTAAAAATCAGGAACTTTATTAAGTACCAGTTGTATGCTGGTAATTACTAGAGGTAAACTATGTAAAGGACACATATAATATTGCTATTTTCATTGTGGAAAAATGAACCTGTACGTTGCCTTAGCATTCACATAAAAAAGAGCAAACACACACACACATTAATAGTTTTCTTTAAAAAATTGATGGAGTAATTTGTATCATTTGACATCACATTATAACCTGATATTTAAGATCTAATCTAACCTCCTTTTTCACTTATGTCCCTTATCTATTGTCTTTGAATTAGCAGACAGTCTAGTTGTTGAGTCATGCAAAAATAGCTCTTAGTTTTCTGCTTGCTTTATGCTGTGTGAGGAAACCAAATAAATTGGGTGCATGCATTTATACATTTTTAAATAAAACTTGAGTATCTATTATATGCAATCTTATTAAGAAAAGAATCTTTACCTAAAAGAAAAAAAACAAAACAAATGGACAAAAAAGACAAAACAGAAACCATCATTGATACAGAGAACAAACAAGTAGTTGACAGAGGGGAGGCAGGTTGGGGGATGAAAGAAACAGGTGAGAGAGGCTGAGTTACAAACTTCCAGTTGCAAAATAAATGAGTCATGGATATAAACATACGGTATGTGATATAGTCACATATAGGGGATATAGGGGAATATAGTCAATAATTATGTAATATATGTGTATGGTGGAAGATGGTGACTAGACTTATCATGGTGATCATTTTGTAATGTACAGAAGTATCGAATCACCATGTTGTGTACCAAGAACTAACATAGTGTTGTAGTTTAATTATACTTCAAAAACAAGAAAACAAACTCATAGAAAAAAAGAGATGAGATATGTGGTTACTAGAACCAGAGATTGGAGGGAGGGGGAATTGGATGAAGGCTGACAAAAGGTACAAATTTCCAGTTATAAGATAAATAAGTACTAGGGCTGTAATGTACAACATGATAAACATAATTAACACTGTTTTATGCTACATATGAAAGTTAAGAGTGTAAATCCTAAGAGTTCTCATCAGAAGGAAAAATTGTTTTTCTATTTCTTTAATTTTGTATCTATATAAGATGATGGATATTTACTAAATTTATTGTGGTAATCATTTCATGATGTATGTAAGTCAAATCAGTATGCTGTTCTACCTAAACTTATACAATGCTGTATGTCACTTATGTCTCAATAAAACTGGGAAAAAAAAACAAAAAAAACCTAAAAGCGATGTCAAAAAGGATGCTCCTGAAATTCCCTCCTCCCATGAAGGCATACAACTACCCATAGATCAATCCCCTCTGAGAGAATTCCAGAAACTACACATTCAGCAACAGAAAATACCCACATTGAAACGGATAGGAAAGGCTGAGACACTCTCAACCGTAAAGTTCTCCACTGACACAGCCACAGAACATTGCAGTGAGGAAGGAACTTCCAACTCCCAGCTTCTCCCTGAGGAGTGAAGGATTTGGACTTAACATTTAGCACCCCAACTTTTAAAGCTGCTAGCTGAAGAAAGGGCCCCCAAATCATCTAGCTCTAAAAGCCAACAGGGCTTGTGTTTATGAATCCCACAGGACTACAGAAGACAAAGAGGGGGTTATCAAGTTGGTGTGTAAGCACTCTCGTGGCTACACTCTCCAGGCTCAGTCTGGACGGAGAAGAAAAAAACACCCATCTCTCAGATTTTTCCCTGGAAGAGATTTAACTTTATGATTTCTCAGATGCTGCCTGAGGGTCTGGCTCCTAATTAGCCCACATCTAGGTGCTGAATGGGATCCTCTCTGGAACCTGAAAGAGCCAGTGGGCTTTTCCCCTACCTTCTCCCCCTGGCTAGCTCCAACAACAAAACCAAGTCTCCAGCTTCTCCCTAGAGGCAACTTGCCAATACAGCTACAGCCCCAAATTTTGCAGCTGCTACCTGAAAGATAGACCCTCAAATCACCTAGCTCTGATAACCAACAGGGCTTTGCATTCAAGTCCCACAGGAACATATCAAACAACAAAAGAAACAATTTTCAAATGGGCACACAAGCACTTCCAACAGCTCCTTCCCAGGATTCAACAAAGAGGGAGCAGGCAAAAACACCCACCTCCTAGTTTCTCCCTGGAAGGGATTTTACTGCATCATTCCCAGATGATGCTTGACACTCCAGCTTTCAACCTGTCTGCTTCATGTAGGAGATGACCAGGATCCTACAGAGTCTGGCAGAGCTGGTGACACGTCCCCCATGTCTCCCCACAGCTGCCTCCAACAGTCACACCAAGCCTCCAGCTTCTCCCTGGAAAGAGCTTGTCCACACATCAAGCACTCGAACTGCTATGGCTGCCACTTAAGGGACTGGCTCCCAATCAACTAGCTCTGACAGAGAACTGGCAGAGATTGACATTCATGACTTCACCCTGTACCACACAACAAAGATGTGGTTCTATCTGGGCACATAGGCACTCCCAATGGCTATTCCTCTGGCTCAGCACAGAGTGAGTATAAGCAAAAACATCCAGCCCCCAGTTTCTCCCTAATAGGGGTTAGACTGTATATCTAATATCTTAGTTTTCCCAACTGCTGCCTGAAGGTGGGGCTTCCAATTAGCCTGCAGTGGGTAATGGAAGGGGCAGGCAATTTGCAGTCCTTTGGGGCCTGAACACACTAATGGACATTTCCCAAGTTTGGGGGACACTGATAGGTCTTGGCACACCCTCAACTATGGGTGGCCACTAAGAACAAATTTGGATGCTTGGATGATCACAAAGGTTTGAAAGGCAACCAGGAGCTTGGGGCCGGCTGACTGACAAGGTTACTTTCTATATGAGCCCAGTCTGTCAAGACAAGAAGAGGTGGCTGTTTCATCTACTATGCAGAAACCAACAGAGAGTCAAGGAAAAGGAAAAAAAATAAGATAATATGTTTTAAATGAAAAACAACATAAATCTTCAGAAACCAATGTAATAAGACAGGGATAAGTGATTTACCTGATAGAGAATGCAAAATAATGGTGCTCACTGAGGTCAGGAGAGCAAAGAATGAATAAAGTGAGAATTTCAACAAAAAGAAAATGGTAAAAAAAGCACCAAAGACAAATCACAGAGAATACAATAACTAAACTGAAAAATTCAATAGAGGGGTTTAAATCAGTCTAGATCAAGCAAAAGGAAGGATCAGCAAACTTGAAGACAGAGCAGTGGGGGACATCCCTGGTGGTCCAGTGGTTAAGACTCCACACTTCCACTGCAGGGGGCCTGGGTTTGATCCCTGGTTGGGGAACTAAGATCCTGCATGCTGTGCAGTGCAGCCAAACAAACAAGCAAACAAACAAGAAGACAGAGCAGTGAACATTAACCAATCAGAAGAGAAAAAAAGGAAAAGAATGAAAAGACCCAACAGACTTATGGAATATAATAGGGGTCCCAGAAGGAGAAGAAAGAGAGAAAGGACCAGAAAACTAGAAATAGAAGAAATAATGGCTGAAAACTTCTTCCATCAGCAGTGCTACCTACTATCTTTGTCTAAAACACCATTATTTTATGTTTGGATATGTGTCTCTTTTATTAATAGAGAAGACAGAGTGATAGTTTTAAAACATGAATTGTCACATTTTAAAAAAGCATTATAATGGTCCCATTTTTCTTTAATAGTAAAAGCTAACAATAGCCTTTGATGACCTACAAGTTCTGACCTTCTATTATTTATCTATTCTTCTACTAATCCCCCATATTATTGTCACAATTACCTTTTTGTTGTTCTTTAATTATACCAGGAATATTCCTGCAACACCATCTTTGCATTAGCTGTTTCCTATACCTGGAATGTTCACCCTCCACACCCCAGACATATGCATGAGTTGCTTCCCCATCTTTTGGTTTTTATTCAAATGTCAAATTCTCGATAAGGTTTACTGCAACATCCTGACACCCACACACCTCTTACATAGTCTGATTTTTTTTTCCAAAAGTAATTATTATCTTTTTTAACATACAATACCCTCTAACTGTATTTATTTCAGTCCCACATATTGGGATATTATTTTCACAAAGACTGATTATGTTCTGTTGAATTCCCAGCTGTCCTCATTGCTTTAGATGTCACCTGTTGCATCTAATTTGTTGAAGTAACATTAAACCAAGGCATCTTTGTAAAGTTCTCTAGCAGACCACTGAAAACTGAAGATTAGAACTCAGGAAATCAGTGAGGGTTGGAGATGAATATTTAGGAGTAATTGATGGTCAATATGGATTTTAAACAAAGTCACTAAGAACAAGGTAGAACCTCTAAAATGGCTAGAATTAAAGAACTAGAGGAAGTTTAAGTGGAAGCTGAGAATAATCATTAAGGAAATAAGACTTCTATTATTAAATTCATTTTAAATAATTTAACAATTATTATTTCCTATTTTAAAAAGAATTACTAAAATTTTATGAAAAATATTTTTGGAGGATGTATTTCTTTGTATGTCTTCATCCTCCCCCCTACCCCCCAGGTTTTTATATAGCTGGTCAGCAAATACTGAAAGGATTTAGAGCATAATGATTAACTAATTCCAATATTAGGAAAGGAAAACTAATTTCTTAGCGTGGATGTAGAACTAAAATTTTTGGTTATGTAGTTACGGTTATTAAATTTTTTACATTTTCTTTTCCTGATGGAAACATTTTTTAAAGTCACCTATCTACTGTTTTAAAAAATCTAAGAATTCTCTGATATACATTAAATAAAATTACTTGAATATATGTATCCTAAGGAATAGATTAATGTAATTTGATTACCAATTATGTACAACCTGTGCTTTTTAGTAGCCTTTCAAAATGACTGTGAACCTTCTTTCTAGTAACCCTGTTTAACCATCTTTTCTAGCTCACTGCCAAAGGTGCACTGGGAATCAAAATTGCTTAGAAGAGATATTAAGAACCTGTTTTCTAGGTACTTTTCTTCTGTGATAAAAAGTTGTTACTGATATTAAGAATATAATGCCAGAAGATTATACAATATTTCAAAGAGAGCAATTTAGTCAATTATTCAGACAAATGCTATATTTAAATGCATAAGGTAAAATGAAAAGGATATATAGATTGATAAATGAAGGAGCAATCCTGAATTGTACTGTGGGGTGGTAAATCTTTTCTAGTTAAGTAGTTGGAAATCAGAATTATAAGATATCTCCCTACATGGTATAATGCTTTGTTTTGCTTCACAGGAAAGTAGTGAAGATCTATGGGGTGATCTCTACAAGTGCTTAGCTCTTTGAAAGACAAAACAACTGTGAATTTTGAATGGATACATCATAAAAACAATAAAACTACATTGATATTTCACTTTAAAAAATCATGAAAATAATTTAGAAATAAAATATGATAGGTTTCTGGTGACATTAAGGTTTCTGGCAAAGATGAGGAAGAAATACTAACAACAGATGCCACTGTTAAAACTACCCATGCTGAAATGAAATTGAAGAAAGTTATATTTATCTTAGGTAGTTGAAAAACTTTTTGACAGTAAGGTCAATCAAACTGTAGAAAAGTTTTACTAATGAAATAGAAATGGCAAAGACATAAAGATATGTCTGTAGAAAGTTTTACTAATGAGGTAGATATGGCAAAGACACTAAATGTCTTTAAATAGTTTAGCCATATTAATGGCAATGGTAGGAGAGCTCCGGTTTGGACTATTCATTTCTTCCAATCATTGTATTTGCTTCCAACCTTATCACCTAAAATTTTCTGTATGTTACCAGTCTCCAGTTAACTGGCATTTTCAATGACAGTTCTTAATCTTTCTGTCTACCTCAGGGCATCTAAGGCCCCTATTAAGAACAGTGGGAACCTTGAAGCCAAAGATTAAACATCTTGGTTTGCAACAAGCACAAAACATAACATGGGAAATTAGGCACCAAAAACAAACCAATGTAAAATTTAAGATAAATTATTTAATCTCCACGACTGAATTTCCAACAGTTTCTAAATATCTGGTAGAAAGTATTATACAACATATAGATGCAACTCAAAATGTATCTTTTTAAAAAATTGCTTTTTGGCAGAGAGAGATTATTATTTGCCATATGTTAGGGTCAAGATAAATTTCTACTTTACTTATGAAAAATAGCAGGAAATGGCCATAGATTATTGCTATACCAATGTGGAAAATTGTAAATCACATATTATATAATCTGCAAACTATACATTTGGAAAAAATGATTAGACAGTTTAATAAGGCAAATACAGAGGAATTAAAATAAAGAAAATTAATCAGATCAAAGATGGATCCTTTAAGGATATGAAGACATTCACTAAAAGAGATAAATAATTAAAAAAATATATATTGTGGTCCTGTCCTTCACAAAGTAAAGGAAAAAATAAGAATTATTCAATTATTTTAAGTTTTATTGTGCTTTAGATATACAATTCAGAAAAGGAAGCCCAATTTCATGCAATTGTCAGGGGACCAAATAATGTTTTTTTTTAACAGCATCTTCTGATAATTGAAGACAAGAAGACATAATCTCTTGCCAAAGATTTATTAAAATTAAATAATATCTATTAGATTAGTAACTAAATCATGCCCTAGAGGTTGATTTATGTGCACACACATTCATTCCAACTACAACTATTTACTTTCTAAATAATTTTCCCAGGCACTGTGCTAGGCACCAGATATATAAAGATGAAAAATGCAAGATACTCCTAGAATTCAGTCACAAGTCAGTTTCAAACATAATTCATAAGGAAATTTTATTCACTTTCATTTAAGCATGCCTTCAGATACCATTTTTTTCTTTATTTACCACTTTTAGTTTCTTTTTACATAAAAAATGTACAGTAATATTGGCTGGAAAACACACCTCATTCTGCATGGATTCTACACATCCTTCAGGCACCAACACTGTGAATGGGAACTACTGAATTCTTACTGGTTTATATAGACCATTAAGAAAAAATTTGTACATCTGCTGGTAATAACATGTGGTCAGGCACAGTGCTGAACACTTTCTGTGCATTTTATTCCCAATAGAGTGCCCCTTTATACAGATACAGTAACTGAAGCTAAGGGAAGTTCACAACTTGCCCAGGGAGAAAATTGGGTAAATTGTCAGGTATATGATTTCAACTCTCAGATGGCCTGACTCCTGAGACTGATCTTAACTACTTCACTATATCCTACCAGTCACAGTTTAACTGACCTTCCAGGAAAGTTCCCAAAGCAAAAATCTCCCTGTATGTGAAAATTCCTTAACACAATTATACAGCAATTATTGGACTGCTGTATGATTGGACACCTGCGAACACGTATCTAAATATGCTATATGTTTTGTTTGCATATAATACTAGTCTTTATGCAACAACGTTTAGAAACTAGACATCATTGTACATAATTGGGAAGATAGCTTTGACAGGAATTTTCTTCATGAGAATATAATATTTTTGTTTATTGGTAATACTACTAAAATATTTGGTAAGAAATCAGCCATGATACTCAATGAATACTGGTGGCCAGAGTTCTTTGGGGGAGTGAATGTTCTTTGCAAAAGCTGCTGCAATCTGAAGCACTGCTTCTTCACCTGGCTGCACACCACCTTTGCCGCTCTGATTTCTCCACACTGGGTTGGTCTTTCCACTGATATTATTTCCTAGTATTCTGCAGCCATGCTTCATTACTCGAAATTGTTCTTCAGTGTGTCTGGATCATGTTCCTTCAGCTTGCCCTATTTGATATCGCCCCACTTTAGCTCACCATACAAGAGCTGGCCAGGTATCCTGCTGCCATCCATTTTTTACACTTCTGCAGTCCAGTGGAGCTGCATTGTAACAAATATAACCTCACTGCTCTTGGGTTGGCTGTATTCCAGGATTGTGTGTTGGTGAATATGTCCCTACTTGTGATGCTAATGTTAAACATAAAGACCAATATTCTGTTCATTTTTAAATTACAGTGTGTTAGTAAACATCTCCATACCTTTCCACTCTAAATAATTTTTTCATTAATCAAAATATTCATTTATTTAGTTGATAATATAATCTTTTTAGAATGATTTAAATACAACATTATTAATACATTAGAAATTTTAACAAGTGATGCAGTTACCTTGACCTTACAGGCTGTATTTTAGTTTATATATTAATCAATATCTGGTGAATTATTCAGAAATTTTGTAATGTGCAATTGTGTGAAAAAAATTATAATCATCAGCAGTCTCTAGGAAATATTAAGATTGCACCAGACAAAATACCTGTAGAACCACAAACATTGTCATAAACTTCCCATAAGATATGGAAAAATATTCAGAACATCAGCATAAATTTTGGAAAGCTATTTTTTATAAATATCAGTAAGAAACCTGATATTTATAAAAAAATATGATCCAGTCACTAATAAGTTTAAGATATTGATCTATGTATTATTTTGAGCTTCAAACATAGCAAAATATCAAAAAGTTGTTACTCTTTGAGCTATCTTGAGGCATAAATGATTCCATAGCTGACTTGATATTCAGTTTCCACACAGTTCTACATAACATATTGTTAAATTATAGTTAACATGAAATAGCCAAATTCATAAAAGTGAGATCATTATCATAAATGATAGTGTCAGACCATCTCTTAGCTTTCAGTGGCTCTTTTTCTCTTTGTCAAAGCAAATTGTCCAAGGACACTAAGGCACACTATAGAGAAAGTTTTCAAACACCTATACAATGATAAAACAAGAATCCCAGTCTGTTGTTTTGCGCATTGTACCACAGTATCACTATTTATTCTGCTAGAGCCCTTTCCCTACTTCTTTCTACACCACATAACCATGTCACATCACCATGGTATAATTCCAATATGATGTATGCCAATATTTGATGTATATATCACAAATGATTAACAAATTATAACACATAGTTAAAAATGAATAGTGTTAACTGGAGTACAGATCTTCCTTGACATACGATGGGGTTGCCTCTCGATAAACCCATAGAAAATTGAAAATTTCCTAAGTTGAGATTGCATTTATACACTTCATCTACCAAACATCAGAGCTTAGCTTAGCTCACTTTAAACGTGCTCAGAACACTTACATTAGCCTAGAGTTGGGCAAAACCATCTAACACAAAGCCTATTTTATAATAAAGTGTTGACTACTCCTGTAGTTTATTGAATACTGTATTGAAATTGAAAAACAGAATGGCACTATGGGAACAGAATGGTTGTGAGAGTAAAGATTGTTTACACTTGTGATCGCTTCACTGAGTGGGAGCTGTAGCTCGCTGCTGCAGCTCAGCATCAAGAGAGTAGCATACCACAAATTGTTAACCTGGGAAAAGATCAAAATTAAAAATTTGAAGTACAGTTTCTACTAAAAGGGTATGCTTTTGCACCATCATCAAGTCTCAAAGTTGAAAAATTGTAAGTGAAACCATCTTAAGTCAGGGACTGTTTATATAGGTTACACATATGTAACTGGTAAGCATCTTATTCCATAAATTCAATTGTACAAAACATTTATTGCCACCTTTCAAACATGCAAAGTGCTTTGTTTTATGAACTTCTGTCCTGCACACAGAAGATATTGAGTTTCAGTCAATTCAGCTTCTTCCCATCTCTTCTGTCCCCACTTGCTTCAGTTTCCTGTGGTTGAATCAGAGTTGCAAGGGCTTGAGACATTAGAAGACTATTGTATGTTGAGAGGTATTAACATCTAATTTCACTGATTTACACAGAGGTCTACTTTTTTTTTTTAACATCTTTATTGGAGTATAATTGCTTTACAATGGTGTATTAGTTTCTGCTTTACAACAAAATGAATCAGTTACATATATACATATGTTCCCATATCTCTTCCCTCTTGCATCTCCCTCCCTCTCACCTTCCCTATCCCACCCCTCCAGGCGGTCACAAAGCACCAAGCTGATCTCCCTGTGCTATGCGGCTGCTTCCCACTAGCTATCTACCTTACATTTAGTAGTGTATATATGTCCATGCCTGTCTCTCGCTTTGTCACAGCTTACCCTTCCCCCTCCCCATATCCTCAAGTCCATTCTCTAGTAGGAAAGACCTACTTTTGTAGCTGATCTTTAGAGGTCCGTGTATTTCACGGCTGTTTCCACCTCATCCAGACTGCAAAACCCATCAAGTTTATTGGTTCTTGACACGGTGTCCATGGTACTCTTGGGTACATGGAAAGCACACTGGAGTCAGAAAAAACTTTGCAGGCTGCCTCAGACACACTTGTGTAGACAGCTCATGAAGACATTTCTACTCATCTCTTACCGCATTGGTGCAGGAACACTTGGAGACTTAGGTGCTGGAGGGCTCAGGCAAAGGACCCTACTCTCAATTGCCCAAATTATCTGGATATTCTAACAACACTCTTTCGTAGAGTCAAGTAGTAATAAGCTTCTTAACATCTGGTTCAATCATTTACTTTTTCTCAATCTAGGGCATCCTTATCTGGTTCATTTTAGTCTTGACTCAATCTACTCTTCTTAATCTTTGTTTATAAAATTAATGTTTCTTAAATCCAACTTTCTAGCCTTGGCTTTTGAAATTAACTATTTTAAGAGCAGTCAAGGGGTACATTGTAATATAATGTAAGATGACCTAGTTTAATATCTCAATGTAATATTCTACCAGATATATTTTTGAAAGAAGGAAAATTATTAGCCATTCAACTTTGCTTTTAGTTATTCTAATGTGTACTTATATCAGTTTAATAGGAAATACACTGACACCTACAATTTTAAGATATAAATTGGGTTTCAATATAATAAAATATCATTGTATTTTGAAGTGTGATATTTTTGACCTGACAATTTCCAAGTGTTAGAATCCTCATCAGTTTTATTATTACCTGTGGAATATATATATATGTGATTTAAAAAATAGTAAAAGATTTCTTACATTATATTCTGCAGAAGTAATTATTCTATACAATGGCAATGTTTCCCATTTATTGAAATAAAGAATCAGAAAATACAAGACATTTTTATTTTGAATTCTTCTTATAAGATATAAATAACCAAACTTTATGTTCAGAACCACAGGGAAATGATTTAAATTAAGTTTTCCTTGGGTTGCTGTCCTGTGTAAAATCATGGGGTCATTTTTTATTTTTCCCCATATTGTAAATCTTTAAGAGGATAACAAACTTTTAATGGGATCACTGCTGGAACTGAAACTTCTTTAGAGTTCACCAGGTAATGACCATTTAAGAGACCCACATAAATGTGTTGCTGTTGTAGATTGCTAAGTGCAGCATCCCAGAAAGGAGATTTCATCCAGATTTCCATAAGGAGTTCAAAGATGTGATGTAGGTCTAAGTAGGTCTTATGACTCTTCAAACTTAAGTTCTTTTTTGTGTCACTGGGATATTCTGAGAAAACTACTATTCTGGATGATAGATGATATGTATAATAAAGTGAATAAATGTGCTCCACTGAGGACCTCAAAATGACCTAAGATGATCTCTTCTTCAGCTTGGAAAATTTGAAGTTTCAGTTGGCTTTAAACTTTGAGGAATTTTGTTTAATAAAACTACATTGCTAAGATGATAAATCTAAAAATTTCTATTTAAAAATCTTAATAGATTTTAAATAGGAGTGGACATTTTCCAAAGAAATAACTTTTAAGCATATACATCAGTCACAGCAGAAGAAATTTAACATCTAAGAAACCCAAATTTAGAAGGTTACTCTTAGCAACCCACAAAATTAACATTTAAACTTCTACTAACTTTGATTTTAAAACTTGAAGAAAATAATAGATTTTTTTTTTATTCCATTAGATGGCAGATAAAGGTAAGGGACTATTTTAATGTAATTTATTCCAAGCGTCGTGAACTTTGTCCAATTGAGTGTAGAATTTAGCTTGCTTTGGCAGCATATGAACTAGATTTGGAATCAGTAGCACCCTGAAAAGGCCAGTGTGACTCCTTTTCACATGGTTGAAAGTTATCCTCACCAAATATTTGCTTGCTAAACAGATGCTGACTTCATGGGCTAACATTCAGTTTAGAACTGTTTTATTCGTGTCTGAAATATGAAGCAAGAAATCCAGTTTGATTTATTAAGCATGAATGTCCAAAAATATTTTTCTGATTTTGAATTTTTTAGGAAAAACACAAATTTTAAACCTTTGTAGGACAATTTTGCCACATCCACGTAATTAAGTTCAACAGATATTTATTAA
Organism: Monodon monoceros; assembly: GCF_005190385.1. Taxonomy (NCBI): domain Eukaryota; kingdom Metazoa; phylum Chordata; class Mammalia; order Artiodactyla; family Monodontidae; genus Monodon; species Monodon monoceros. The sequence goes on from NW_021703785.1 coordinate 35,846,620, forward strand.
GTGCCACTCATTCCCTTAGTCAGGGCCTATCCTAAGTAGCTTAGGGCAAAGAAAAGACAAATTCTTAGTTTTATATTTTTACTAGTATTCACTGGTTCCTTTAAACACCCAAAGAAAATGTGACAGGTCCTCTTCATTTGGGCCTCACCATATCCATTTACACCCTTTTCAAAAGAAATCACTTATGATAAGTTTTTAAGAAAAGTCACTATTTCTTCCATGAGGTTAAAAATGGCTTCTCCATATAATGAAGACAGTTCAAATTAAAAATAAAAAAAAAATAAAAATTCTAAGATCAATAGCAAAGTAATCAGTGTAGAAGAAATAAGTAAAAGCCAAGAAACTGAGTTGGCATATCTAAATGGATAGAAAGAATGTGAATTGCAATGTGATCACCAAGTACAAGAATCACACAGCTCACATATGTATATTTATCTTTGAGAATCTGAAGCAATTAGAAAAAATAATGCCTTTCAACTAAATGTTCTCTTCCTCTGCTCTTATTATTATTGTTGTCCCTTCTAACAGTCTCCAGTAGTGAAGACTTACTCTATTATAACTTTCCTCTCTACCATCTTACTTCAGTCAGGGCTTTATTCTCCTGCTCTAAAGCTATTTCTCCAATCTCTGCTGTATGGTAACTCACCCACTCACTAAGAAGAAATAATAATAAAACAAAAACAACAGTAATAATGCCTATTCCTAAACAATCAGGGCTTTGTACATATGTTATCTCAGTTGATGCTCTCAGTAGTCCTGGAGGTAGATAAGTCAAGCCTTCTTGTCTTCATTTGAAAGATTAGTAAATAAACTCTAGCAACACTGTGAATCTGCAGTTGCTAGTTTATTTCCAGCTTCTCAGGCTTATCAAGCCTTTCCCCATGAAACACACAGAGAAACTTCTACAAATGCAGAAACTTCAACCAGGTTCTGAGCCAACTGCATTCAATGAGAACAGCAGCTATTCTCATATTCTCAGCACTTTCTCACCCCCATTTCAGAATACAGGAAATTTTGCTTTGCTTTAGTCTATTACGTATCATCTATTTTATGTATCTAAAACTGTGATTCAGCATGTCTGGTTCAGTATCTGAACACCCTGATAGACCCTGCCTTAGTAAAGTAATTACCTATCCACTTTTTTCTCCTTTGTAAACCAGTAATCCCACTGGACAACTCCATCTCACTACACCTCAATCCACCACCACCTTGTTCATGCACTTGCTCACACACACATCATATTTAGTCATCCCCTTGTGTCTCCCATTCACAGGACTAGCCACCACTTCATCACTCCTACCTCATTTCCTTGCCTTTGGACAGTTTTTCCTGTGGTGGGTAGGAGATTTACTCAATCCACTCTCACTTCAGCGCCACTAATCCTTCTCTGAGTCCTAGCCTTATTTTGCTGCCCATTCTTTATCTTAGGGTTTGGACCCTCTTCTTGTTTATCTATCAGCTAATGGCTCCAATCTTTTTTCTTCCTTTCTTTTCTTTCTTTCTTTCTTTCTTTATTTTTTTTACTTCAGCCTACATCAAATAATGTATAACCTAATGAGGTAATGCAAAGGTTCACACAAACACAAACACACTTAAATACATGTATTAAATAATACTAACCCTTTACAAGTGAATTGGCAAGTGTCAGCATTCTGAATTTTCTATTTTTTCCTATTTTATTCTATCCTAGTCTACTTTTTATTCTAGTCTTCTGTCTCATTTAATCTAAATAAATGATCAATGATAAAATGATCAAAATAAAATAAAGTGAGTTTATAATTTGCTAAATGGGCCATGGCCCACAATTTGATAAGGCAATGCTGTACCTTGCTAGTAGTGTTCCTCCCAGGAAAACATTTACCCAAAGGAAAATATCTGCTGCTCACCAGGCTGACAAAGTCTTTGACCTCAAATTTAGGAACTGCTGACCAAGTTTCAAATAAATATGCATGCCTTCCAACAGAGGTTAAGAACACATGAACTAATACCATTTGGTCACCAGTTCATAGGACAGTTATTATTAATAAATCTTGCTGTTTGCTTTTTTCTAAAATCTATTTGTAAGATACATGAGAGCAGATAATTTGTTTTATAATTGGTATAGCTCTTGTGTCTAGACAGATGCTGGCACATAACAGGTACTCAAATACTTGTTGAATGAGTCAATCAGTGAATTAGTGAATCTTTGAAAGAGACTTAGCAGACCCTTACTCATTCATGTAGTCTATCACTCAGTAACCATCTGATGAATAACCGAATGTTAGTCACTGCCTGTTCCTGTTACATTATACAATTGATTCAAACCAAGTCCTTATTTTTGAGAATCTCCTGAACTAGTGGAATATTAAATAATAGATTAATACCTATCCCTTTCTATATATGGAGCTCTTATGTGACGTGCATATTAATTTGTTCCTTGTCCATCAGTCAATAAATATTTATAGAGAGCGTGGAATGTGTTGCATTGTTCTAGGCCTGGGAGATGGAATGACAAGCAAGAAAAATTCCATAATTTCAAGGAGCTCACAGTTCAGTGAGGCAGAATAGAAACACAATATAAACAAATAGACAAATAAGGAAAAGTAACTAGCATTAGATATTATGAAGAAATAAAACATGGTGAAGAGAGAATGATATGGGAGGAGGGGGAAGGTTAGAAGAAAGAGAGAGTTATACTTTTAAAAACTACTAGAAGGCAATGGGAAACTGTGATATCAAGGAAACTGGAAAAAAAGGTGAAAAGCTACCCTTTTCTTTCTCAATTCAGAAGGACACAATGTTTTCACTGTTCAAAGTTTGAAGAAGAAAAAGGCTTTCATGATTGCTGGTCATTCATCTTCCATGAAGTAAAAATTCACAAAAATTTAAAACAAGAAAGAAAAGAAACAGAACCTTCTTTTTGTAAACAACCAAGGTTAATACAAAGTATTTTGCTGGAAAGAAGACAGGGTATTAAACTGAACCCATGTTTAAGGGGAAACAATGGCTATGACATGCATTTCTCATATCAGAGCAATTTAGATAGGAAGTAGCCAGTAAGCAGATATTTTGTATTATAAATGAAAAAATACTGAAAGGGTTTTTGTTGTCTTTTTCACTGAACAAATCAGCAGGAAAAATTATTCAGCCTTGGGCGGAGGAAACAAACATCATCAAGTACAACAGTGTTGTTTGGATCCTTCTCCTATCTTCAAGGACTCTCATGTTTCCAATACTTATTTCTTTGTATGTCGCCTTTCAATACACATCCTTATGTCTTGTACACACTCAATCTGTTCATTTTTGATTGCTGCCATTGTGAACTTCTAGAATCTTAAGCACACCGAGGACAACTACTTTCCCTGAAATAATATTATGATGCATAAACTAAAAATAAATACAATTTGAACAAATCCGTAGTAAGTTTATATAAGTAGACTGTTTTAAATCTTTACATTTAAAAACTAGATTTCATTTTCTTGGAAGTCAGAAATAGACAATATTTAGTATACTTCAGATGATGTTTTAGTAATCTCTCAGTAAAAGCAAGCTAAGTAGAAAAAAAAAAAGGTAGTAAAGCAATTCTATTACTCTGAAAAGAAAAACAGAAATATACTCCCTTAAGATCAATTCCTCACTATTTGCTTTCTCTGCTTATATGATAAGGTTCCTGACCTTCGAGGGGTTCATTTCCTGAGCTCTCAAGGCAGCAGACATCTGACTCTGGCCAATAGGAAGTGCTGGTAGGAGACAGGGGAATGTGAGGAAGGAAGAAGCCAAAGGGTTTCTTCCCCTTTGCCAAAATTTTTATTACTCTGACAGTGATAACTCCAGCAATGTCTATATCACCTCTGGGGCTCTAACTCCCATTAAACTGGACTGCCTGAATCCAGCTATTGCAGATAAACCTTTCTCCTGAACACAGGTAACATGGCCTCTTTCCTTTGTACCTCTAGCCAAAAAATACTATTGGTTCCCTATTGTTGCCGATATCTGCAACATATCATTGTCCCCATTTTCTTGCTCAGTTTTTCCATTGCCAGTGCAACCAATTTTCTTTATTAAGTTCTCTCTGCTTTAAATTTGTTGGTTTCATTTTCTTAGTTAAAACTTGAAAAATACAGCAATATTTGATCTATTCTATAATATTTGCAATATTAAAATGCTTTGATGGCTACATTGAAATAGTCTTCTCATAAATCTGGTCATAATTACGTATTTCTATATTCTTTTCCAGTTCCATTTTTTTAATTAAATTTATTTGGCTGCATTGAGTCTTAGTTGCAGCACGCGGAATCCTCGTTGTGGTGAGCAGGCTCTTTGTTGCAGTGTGCGGGCTTCTCTCTAGCTGTGGCATGTGGGATCCAGGGCTCGTGGGCTCAGTAGTTGCAGCATGCAGGCTCTCTAGCTGCAGTGCACCAGCTTAGTTGCTCCACAGCATGCAGGATCTTAGTTCTCTCAACCAGGGACTGAACCCATGCCCCCTGTACTGGAAGGTAGATTCCCAACCACTGGACTGCCAGGGAAGTCCCTCCATTTCCAGATTTTAAGTTGTACATTTATATAAATGTTCTAGAAGGCAAAGCTTTCTTATTCCAGTGTGGTTAATACTTGATAAATTTTAGTAAATCATTCCTCTTTCCAGAACACTTCCTCATTTTATGAAAGCAAACCACATTTCTCAGTATTTTTCTCCTACTTACCTCTTCCATACTGTTCTCACAGGAGTTGCTTGTTTTTCCCACAAATTCAATCTCCCACAAATTCAATCTCCCATATTTGATTGGTTCAAGCAGGCGAAGAAGAAGAGGAAGAAGGAGAAAGAGAAGGAGAAGGAGAAGAAGGAGGGGAAGGGGAAGGAGAAGAGGAGGAAGAGGAGGAGGGGTTGGGGGAGAATGGGGAGGAGGAAGAAGAAGAATAAGAAACAGGAGGAGGAGAAGAGAAAAAGAAACAATTACTTCCTTTAGGAGTTTTGGATAGGACTGTGCTATTGTTGGTTGACTCTGGTTTCTGCCTAATGAAGGAAAATAATCTGCAGTGAAGTTATGAACCTATATCCAAAGAGAAACAGAAATGAGAATGGTAGATTTGCAGTTCTTTTGAAGTCAACCTTCATTCCTGTCCTTCCATCTATGTATTTTAAGTATAAATATAAGTATAAATATATAAGTACATATACATATTAATTTATGTAATTGGAGGATGTACTCTAAGCCAATATAATCTTTTGATTAAGCTAGGTTGAGTTCATTTTCCATCACTTGCAACCTGAGATGCCTTAAGTAATACAAACAGCATTTTACTGCATTACTGTGTCATACTGGTAAACCTGTTCTTTGGAATAAGGACATTCCCTGTGTTATGGTAATGATGTCTCACATAGAAGTTAAATTATTCTTGTTGTCTAGAATCCATTTTTAAAAGCTTGAAACCCAGATTCCAACTAAAATTGAGAGCAAAAGCCACAGGTGGGCTGCAGATGCAAGGCCCTTCTAGGCCTTAACATGAACAAATCAAAATATCTACCCATGTTGGGGGTGAATTTTAAGATGGAATAAAAACATATAACAAGCTAGAAAGAGGAAGAAATAATAAAGTATATCAGGGAAGTAGAATCAGCTTTTTGAGATGCAATATATATATTGCAAAGCAATGGGTGGAATACAATTAATAACAGATATCTAAATAAGTTAGCTGACAAGAACACAAAAATTTGCAAAGTGAAATTATACTTTTTTGTTTTATTTAATGTATTCATTTACCTCCTGTTCCTCCTTAAATAAATGAAAGAGAAGGCTCCAAGGGCAAAATGATATTCTATTGATGGAGACAGCACGGCAGGTCAGAGTTGGCAGCCACCTTTGAAATGTGTTTTATTTCCGTATATATGTATAAAGGATACTTTAACATCTAGGTATTCAGAGCACAATTTGGAGAATTATTCTAATTGAGTTCCCTCTAGTATTTACTACCACTTTAAAAAATGCTATATCACATTTTTTTTTTTGAGAATGGGACTGTTGTATTTAAAAACATAAAAATTCTTAAGTAATTCCCTAGGATGACAGGGAAGAAAGTTTATTCAAAGTCTCCCACCCTATGCTTTATCTCAACACACATTTTTGACCCTTCCTTAGGGTCAAACGTAAACACATGCTCACTCACACACAAAATTTTTTTTTTAACTAAGGCAAGGATGTCTAAAAAATGAGCCTTTGGCAAAATAATTAAGCAGGTAAATTTGCCTAGTTATGCTTTGCTTCCCCCATTTCTTTTTTGTCTCAGAACCTTCGGAGTATATGTGCTGAGACAAAGTTGGGCATGTGCTCAAATAATTCACTGAGGTAAATACTTCACTAAATTATTAGTCAAATATTACAAAAGTATGATTAAGGATTATAAAATCTCCTATTAGACTCTTGAATTCATTGTCCATAAACAAGCTTATTTATCTATCACTAATCTATTGCAAGTTTTTTCCTTATTAACTAATATTTTATTTAGGGATCTTAGGACTTAGGTCCAATTTTTAAATGTTCTGTTTAAATTTAAGTTCCTTTTCAATGACATACAAAATAAATCAATGTACTGTCTCTTTCATAGAATAATGACTAGATATATGTCCAGATCATCTAGATTTTTTTGGGGGGGAAGTGTTTAAATTTATTTCAATTAAGCTCTGTCATGAGAACAATGATAAAATTCCTTGACAGAATTTTTAGAAAGTTTTTTTTTTTTAATTGGGTCAATTTAATGAACTTAAAAATATTTAAGTGAAAGAATGTATCTAATAATAATAAATACCAGGTTTAACCTGAGTATAAAAGAGTTATGGTGGAATGGGCATCTAGCAGAGGTTAGCTTTTCAAATCTTGAACTTCATATCATTTCATATTACTAATAGTATTTTTTTTCTAGAATTGTCCATTCTCTAAACTTATGTAGGATTTACATTTTCAAAAGTGTGAAGGGAACAATTATTGATTGTTTTGTTTAATGAAAAATTCCTTGTGACCAAGTTCCATTTATCTCTGGAATGTTATTTCCTATTCCACCACCTGATGGTAAATTACTCAACCATTAATTCTGTGTCTCAAAGATTTCCTTTGCAGATTCTCAATGTCTACCTGCTGTAGTTAAAATAACCGTATAGCTAGGACCATACAGGTCAGCTTGATTTTACATACTTTTAAAAAATCATTTAACATAACTTTTTAATTATTTGCAAGGTTGTTAATATAAATGATTTCACAAGTTAAAAATAATCCTCTGGTAGACTTCTGGTAATGAGTTTATTTTGCTAAACATGGCCTCCATAATTCCAGTAAGGGTTTCCTATCCTTATTAAAATACTTCTTAGCTGCTGTTACAATTTTACTGCTGTCAATTTTACATTGCCTTCTCTTGGTTCCTGTACAACCATGTGTAGCATTACCTTAAACACTGTACCTATTGCTGTCCTGTTCCCATAACTCTTAGCATAACATATTTTTTGTAGCTGTCACTTGTTCAAATGGAGCTTCAGATGCCTTGTCATTGTAGCATATCATTGCTCTCATTGGTCTTTATCTCCCACCACTGCCATCTTCAAAGGAAAGTAATCCTTTCTTTGACTCTACAAGTTGTACTGTTGCAGTCAAGACTGGCTCCACACTGACCATTAAATCTTTCCATTCTAACAGATCACATAAGTCATTCTGGTTTAGTACTAAATGCAGTGTGACGCTAAGCTGTAAGCCACTGAATTATAGATGCTAACATTTTGATTTATTCACTTTTACCTTCTATGTGCATTCTGAGTATTGGGATAAAAGAGATATTTTCCAGGAAGAATGTCACTAGAAGGCCTTTTACCATCTGTTCTATAGTGTACCTGATAATATCCTCAGGATGATACACACAATATTTCTGAAAGCAGAACAGGTAAATTTGGTTAAAATATAAATGTTCAAAATATGCAAAAATAAAAATACATGGAAAATATTTATGTTATAATAAAGGTTAAAAGTGAGGTTTATATCAAATACAAAACAAGGTTTAATATGCCATTCTGTGGGATAAAGCTACATGTAATCACAAGAGTGACATCCAAGAAAGAAAGTAAAATTTCAAGAGAATAAAGCAGTTTTTTAAGATGAAAGAGAATGATACATTTAAGAAGCAAAAATAAATCAGTATGAAATATTATACATTAATAAAATATGGATAGTCAAACCATTTACCAAATAAATTTAAAAATTATAAGAATGTAATTAAATTCTAAATTTTGTTTTTTATTCTTTTAAAGGGACCTAACAAAGTTGGAAATGTCAAGGTACAAGTTAAGTATGAGTAGACATATTAACAAACCTATGTATAAAATATACATAGGTTAATTTCCTTTATATTCTGAATCCTTGATTCTAGGAACACTATTAAACACTTGCATAAGATACAGTATTCAGTGATTTGAGAGATAAAAAATGGAATAGAATATGGTGCTGAAATAGGAGTTGAGAGATGCTTATGTATGGTTATGGAAGACTTTATGGTTAGAAGATGCCTTTTCAAATATGCAAGAAAGAGGAAGAGTTATAAAATCTGAAGAAACATCATGGAACAAGGTGCAGAGGTTTGGAAACGTCCATTAAATGTAGAAACTGATGAGGAATATATCACCTTCAACTTCCCTTTCAAGTCTAATGATTATCATATGAAAGAGGCAGAATCATCTTTGATAGAGGATAATACAAGTCCAAAATACATTAGGATATAACAGGTGAGCACCTTGGCACTCTAAGGAATTTTGGATGTCCTGAGTCTGACAAATTATTTTCTGAGGTACAGTAAGATCTTCATTGATATGACTGAACTACAGTTAATGATCTCTGAGGAACTGTGTTGAAAATAACACAGTCCCAGAAGTTGTCAGGCTGGCTAATTTGTGGAAAATGACAGACACAGCTTAAGAAGGTTTTATCAAGTAGATGCCTCTGAGAACTTAGAAAGGCAAGAAGGGAAGAGGTCATTGTTAACAGAATAAAACCACAAAGAACAAACAAAGATCAAGTCTCATCAAGTATACCTCCTTTCCTCTTTTCTTCCTTTCTTCCTTCCCTTTTTCTTTCCTTCCTTCCACCTTCTCTCTCTCTTTTTCTTTCTCCTTCTCTCTCTTTCCCCCATCTTTCCTTCCTTTGTTCTTTCATTCTTTACTTCTTTATTTGTATGCACTTGCCATAGCTAATTGAAGAAATGATATAGATTAGTTTTCTCAATGTTGGCATTGCATTGTCATTATACTGATATTTTTTTGTTGGGGGAAGGAGGTTGTCTTCTAGGATGTTTAGCAGTGTTCCTGGCTTCAACCAACTAGATGCTAGAAGGATCTTTCCTTCCCTCTCAACTTCCTGGTGTTGTAACAAACTGTCTCTCTTCCTTGGTGGGCAAAATTTCACATGGTTGAGAACAATTGTTATAGATATAATGTATCTGAAAATTTTCCAAGCATTTGACAGAGTCATTCATGATATTATTTGGGATAAAATGAACAGATATAAATGGACGGTTTCTAATAACTAAGTGTATTCTTATCTGGCTTATTTACTTATTCACAAATATTAATTGAAAATCTACTTATAGTCAGGCAGTGTCTGGTGTTGGGATCAAAAACAATGTGAGTTAATATATCAATATCAATTTTCAAGAAGTTTGTCATGCCTCTATCTTTAGTCCTGTAAGGTTCAATATTTGACTGATGGTCTGGCTGTAGACAAAATGTTATTGGTTCCTAAGCACATCTGGGAGCCTTGATTAAGTGGATTTTCAAAGATTGGTAAACATTTGTTATGCCAAGGGCAAGGGAGAAAAGTGAAGTTGGAGGATGTTTTAGGATGAAGAAATAATACGTCTGAAAGCCCTATGTGGAAATCACAAGGCCTACTAGATCTTAAAAATACCCTTTCAGTCTGGAGACAAAGAGTGAAGGAAAAATGTGGGAGAGCATGAGTATATAAATGTAGTGAAATAGCAATGCCATGATGAGCTTTGTAAACAATTCTTAGAGTGTTTTATTTTACATAGAGCAATGAGTGAGAAAATATCCAAGTGTATTAAGAAAGAAGTATCTGATAGGAAGAGATTTTTTGTTGGTAATATTAACTCACTATGCAATGTAAATAGGCTGAAAACAGTGAAGAGCCATGGCAATAACCTAGATGTAGCCTTGATTAGAATGGTGGCAGTAGACTGGAACAAAGTAGAGAGATTTGAAAAAAAAAATAGAAACTAGTAAAAGAAGATGCTGTTGTGCAAGATCCAGCCCCAGCCCCACCTCTTTCAGAAATGAAGCAATCACACAACTTCTAGGGATTGTCAGTTCTCAACTGATTGCCTACCTGGAAATTGCCTTCCAGAAGAGAGCCACCTCACCCAAAGTCATGACTTGTTCTGTGGTCAACCTTCATCCAATGAATGGTCAATGCAGAATTGTGCAATCTTGGATATTTGTTACACATAAATAGTAGCTAGAACATTCCCATTGTTTCAGAATATCTTGTAAGCTATGTATGACTAATGTGATTAAAAGAGTGTTCCTAGATAAAATATCTGCATCTCTCATGGACCCTCTATTAAATGAGTAATGATGTTGTATGAAAATTGCTCTGAGAAGTGGTGGCTGTCACAGTAGTGAAATGTGGTGAGGTGATGACTTTCTTGACTTAAGGTATTTCCTAATTAACTTTTACTGTTTAGAAGTTTCAAAAATTCTATTTATTCTGCTGCAATGTCAAAATTGTATTGATAGCCAAAATACACACAAGATGTCACAAGTTCCACTTGGAAACATTTTATGTGATAGGCTAAGTGACAGCCAAAGTTAGGAATACACCTACCATCCCAAAAGAAGAAAAGAATATAGTAGCAAGGAAAAAAAATTACTCAAACAGTGATACTATGAAGCACCCAAATAGTTCTCAGAATATACTTGTTTCCTATTTTCTCTTCAACATCACAGCTTTGCTAAATCTTTCACTCTAAATTTTAGAAGGCTAAACTACCTACCTGCCGTACAGTTGCATTAAAATAAAAACAAATCTCCACCAATGAATATTGATTCAAAGTGGCTTGCTCCTATCCACCTTTGCATTGCCCAGGAATGTTTGCTGTGTAGTTATTAGAATGACCAAGGTAATTGACCTGTGTGCTAATCCTTTTGGCTGCAAGGAAAGACTCTCCAGGAGTTTCATCCTATTCTTCTTTAGTACCTTTGTTCTGAAATGAGTCAAGAAAAGTGTGCCTTCTGAGATGAGCCACAGTTCAAATAGTTTTTATTTTTAAGTTTTTCAATAGCTTCTCTTGCTGGAGACATTTATTTGAGTGTTCTTGATTATTATTAAACCTGGCTGATTCATCCTGAGTACCTGCAGTGCACCAGCTCCTTTTGGAAAGCTGGAAGCAGGAGAGAGTGACTGCTGTATAGAGAATAACATCCGTCTGAAATAGCACTGAGCTTTGACCTTGGCAGTTTCTCTGTAGCTGCTTCGACTATTTATTCAGAGTGGGCAGTGACTCATCGGCTCTGTCACTACCTCAGTCACGTTATATTAATTCTAAAGACTTCATGCTGCAGACCCTCCATTTTTAATCTTTATTTGTGCACCATAGTGTTCAGACTTGAATACACTTAACCTTCAAAATAAACTTATTTTGGGCTTCCCTGGTGGCACAGTGGTTGAAAGTCCGCCTGCCGATGAAGGGGACACGGGTTTGTTCCCCGGTCCGGGAAGATCCCACATGCCGCGGAGCAGCTGGGCCCGTGAGCCATGGCTGCTGACCCTGCGTGTCCGGAGCCTGTGCTCTGCAACGGGAGAGACCACAACAGTCAGAGGCCTGCGTACCGCAAAAAAATAAAATAAAATAAACTTATTTTATTCTCTTAAACATTCATTTGGAAATAATAAAGTTCCGGTTATGAGACAGTATTTCTAATTGTAGAATAATGTTAATATAATCACTTGTTGGACTAGCTTATGGATGGCTACTTTATCCTGGCATTTAAAAAGTACTTTACTGACCTTTCTTCCCATGATGAGAAAAAGAAAATGCTCCTTTTATTTTTCTCTCTAGGTTCATTAGAGTGGCAATTTTATTTACATACCCACATACAAAATTAATATTTTTTATAACTTAACATAAAAAAGCTATGATATTTATTAAGATATATATATATATATATATATGTGTCCATCTATACCATTGGAATTATTTAAATTAGTGAAGATTTACAAGATGGTAAAGTAATAAAATGCAGAAATTATCTAACATGTTTCCCCTATTCTCATCATGCTATACATATATATATACATATATGTATATATATACACACATTTTTCACTATATATATTTTTACCCACAAACATGAAAGTTTATATATTGTGAAATTTATTTTCATTTGGAAACAGAGTTTTTGAAAAATATGCCATATCCTCCTATTAATATGATCTATATTTGAAAAATAAAACCTGTCCATTTTCATTGAGAAAATAGAGTAATAAGCATTTAGCATTAAAAAATATACAGAACTAGAAAAAAAAAATACATCCCTACTGTGAATACAAAATATCACATATACGTAGTTCATACAACATCTATATTTTCTGCAACTATCAAACACAAATTAACTCAGAAGGAAAACTGGACATTTTATGTAATTCACTGTAAACAGTAGACTTTATTCCCCATAGCACAAATTTAAATCTTCTTAAATTATGTCAGAATTGCATATTTCCAAAAGAATTACCCCTCCAATTTCATACTTGAAGTACAATTTTAAAACTCTATCTTAAAGTTAATGTTTTTCTATAGTGAATTTACCATCTTATATAAAGTACATCTGATCATTTATTTCTCTTGAATAGTGAGTGGGTAAAATTATACACTTCCTCTCCCACCTTATACCCTGGTTATATTCTGCTGTACCTCTCTTTAATTGCTGTTCATCAATTGAATAAATGAACTGTGAAATCAGTTATTATTCTGTGTGTATATAAATTATAATTTCAAAATCAATGCTTCCTTTAACCCATACATATCTGGGAAGCATTTTTCATGAGTCTTTCAAAAAGAATTAAATAAATAACAACAACATAAAAATAACTGCCAGTGAGTTAGGAAGAGTAGGTCACTAGCTATGATTCCAGCTGAGGCATTGTGCTGTGTACAGCAAGCTACATACAAGTAAATGGTGTTGAAAGTACTCTGTCAGGATGAATCTGTCCTCTGGGTCTCCACTGAATGTAATTAGTTTCATGTAAAATGACTGGTTTTCAAATTTATTGTATATGAATTTAACATACCAAATAGAATACAAGAAATGATAAGTGGAAAAAAATTTTGAAGATTTATATTTCTCCAATGAGCACAAAAATAGCCTCTCTTGCATTCTTCTCAGTTGCTGCTAGATGTATATTACTCTGGCTTTTCCCACAAGTGAAGTGATTAACTGTTTTGTGAGGGGCTTTTTATTCTTTCATTTTTTTCTTCGAAGGTTAAAAAAGAAAAAGCCCATAAAGAGGATACATACCTGAGTTTGTGAAATTAAGGAGCATATAAAACTTATACATCCTCTATATAAAATGTTTGAATTATAAGAGTCCCTGAATGATAATTTTGGAAAAGTTGATAGGTGCCTTTCAGTTCAGTTCAGTTTATCTAATTTATTTGTTATTGGTAATATTAATACAACAGGGAAATTAATTTGATAAATTTACTCTGCTTGTGAAAATTGTCCATGATCACATATTTTTAGCAGCTTTTATTTTTATAATACATTAATAGTGACTTCTACAGTATTTTATATTTATTTTTTCTTAGACATGTATATTTTCCTTATACAGAAGTCAGGTTTTTCTACAATATTTTCCTTCTGTTGGAAGCTACACTTAATTAAGCAAAAGTTCTTCCTAGTCAGAAAAAGTTCATTGTAAACTATATATTTGATAGATCAGAGAATTTATACATGCTCAGGTGTTATCTCTTTAGAAAGCTCTTCTCTGACCACCTCTTCTAATATAGTTTCCTCAGTCACTTCCTACATATTATTCTGTTTCATTCTCTAAGATTTACTGTTCTCTGACACACCTTCATTTAGTTTTGTCCTGGTATATTTTCCCTAACCGCCATCATTCCCACACATTAAAATATCAGTGTACTTGCCAAACTGATTAATTTCTTTGTCCTTAATACCTAGGATTTTGTCATGCACCACTAGGAATCAGGAATATCACTTGAAAAAATACTTCTAGATATTGAGGACAAAGGATAAATAAGTAACATATATACTACGTATTCTAAGCATCAACCATGATTCTGACAATAAACTACAAACACATATAAGGTGTGTGTGCCTGTGTGCATGTGTGTGTGTGAGTGTGTTACTGATCTTAAAATGAAGTTTTGACTGAGGTATTTTCCAAAATGTGGTGCTAAAACCGTGATCCAAGCATTTGCAGTTTACTAGGCAAAAACCATTTAGACTGGGAGTGTGGAGATTGAGAGAAGGAAACAGACAGAGATGAACAGAGAAAACATGTAAACAATGTAGGAAGCATACATTTAGGATTAAAAACTATTTATACCTTTGAATCCCCTGTGCTCCTGTCTACTCAACATTCTGTGAACATGTTCCATACAGTCACAATTCCAAATGCAGCAGTTTATTTCTTCACCCAAATAATTGCTGCCCCAATTTTTCTACCAGAGAGATTATTTAGAGTATTTAAGGCTTAGCTCAGTTGCCATGACTTCTTTAAGCATTTTCTAATCCCACCAGAATATAACCCCAGTGTGCAAGTACTTCGTTAGATCTTGGGTGATACTGGGTAATTCATATCTGTTTTCCCCACTAGATTTTACAGCTCTTCATTATAAGCTCATACCTTATTGATCTTAGCAAGCTGGCACAGGATACCTTGTATGTAATTTCCTATAAATAATACAGTGCAGTGTACTGAAGTGGAAAGGGTGTGGGTTAGGAAACCACATGAGAGGACTTGTCTGCCAGAGGGCTTTTCCACATCCCTCCCAGTCAGCACTTTACACACAACTTCTGCCACTTCTGATAAGAGAGCTTGGTTCCCTAATACTCCCTTTACTGCCTATGAATTCAGAACGCTAATGCTTACCTCACAGAGTTTTTAGTAATTACATTAGCTAATACATATAAAGAGCTAAGGCATTCCATATATTACAATTGTTATTGTTAATACTTTAATAATAGCTCTTTTTAATGGAAATCAATTTAGTTACAATGATGAACAAATACAATCATAGCACCTGTGAGCTGTCTCCTTCTAACCCTGGTTCAGTATGTTCATTTTCTATTGTTGTGTAACAAATGCCACAAACTTAGTGACTTAAAACAACAGCTTTTCATTTCTTACAGTCTGTAGGTAGAGGCTCAGCAGGGGTCTCTACTCTGGTTCTCATAAGGCTGCATCAAGTGTCAGCCTGGATCTGAGTCTCATCTGAGGTTTAAGTTCCTTTCCCAAGCTTGTGGGGTTTCAGAAGAATTTACCTCCTTGCAGCTATAAAACTCATGGAAGCTGTATATTCAAGGTCAGCAGGAGAGAGTCTCTCTGATGTTCCACCGTTTTTTAAATAAGGCTTAACTGGCTACATCAGGCCCACCCAAGATAATCACCAACTTCAAGATAAAGACAAATTAATGTTCTACTTTTTAATTAGTGAGGATAGAGGATTCTGGTTATATATATATATATATATATATATATATATATAAAATACAGTAAGGAAAAGGCATTCATTTCTGTCAGCAAGTCATTGAATGTTGTTTGGACAGCACAAATAGGATAACCAATGGGTGTTTGAAGAGACCGAAAGAGAGAGAAAGAGAGAGGAAAGGGGAGACAGAGGGTGAAAGAAAGGGAGAAAGAGGGGGAGAGAGAGAGGAAGAAAGAGCCAGAGAAAGAGAGAGATGAGAATGGAGGAAAAGGAGTACCTCATTCTGTTCCCTTCACCACAATAAAGACAAAAAGAGATGAAAATGAGCATCAAGAAAGTGACCTAAAGCCAAACCTTCAAAATATATCCAGACAATTACATAGAAAATTAATCAGGAAAATATTCAGAAAGAAATTATATAACTAATTATAATTTATTACTAAATTTTAGGAATCAAACTTTTTTTAAAAAAAAACTTAGATCATGAAGCTATTTCAACATTATTTTTAAACTTCAGAAACATCACACCTTGTGAAACTGCTGCTCACATACTCTAGAAGCAAACAAAAGATCCTTATTAACAAACAGACACATTTGTTTTGCATTTCTTCTGTTGTATACAGGAATGGATTTGAGCCAAATTTTGCATGTTTTGGATATTATTTCTCAGAAGCAAAACTTGAGGAAAGATTTTTTTTCTAATTAGCTTCACATTTGCAGTATATTAAATGGGTTCATTTCTTGAGCATGTTCCCTGTAAAACTCTGAAGTGATGGTGAAAAGTTTAGTCCATGTAAGCATATACTGGCATAATTCCACACTGAACAGTCAAGTGTGTATGGCATAAAGATTGGGTTGTGCTGGGGGAGGGTAATATAAGGTTACAAGGCCTAACAATGAAATGGACATTTTTTTGTATGCTTTTACTTAATAATAAGTAAGGAGGCCTTTTCTGAAAATGTACTTGGGGTTACAGTAATTAAACTAATCCCTTGGGACATTAAAAGTTAAATTCAGAGACTATTGTTGTATACATACCTGATACAGACCTAATTGTTGGAGAAAGCTATAAACATCTCTTTAGGGTACTTTAGACATCTACTTATCTAAAAAGAGAAAATGGAATGGCATTGCTATAGATAAAGGTTAACTTTCTAATAGAGTTTGATAGTTTTTATGTCCAGAGATGCAAAAACACTCAAATCTTGCCCTAGATGGAGATTTATTCAAAAGGAATATCTGCAGAGTGAATCAAGCTACCACTTTATAAATAGCATTTATAACCCCTACACACCATCATACTCAAGAAAAGTCTGCACTGGAACACAGAGTTAGAATCAAAGGCTAAATGAGACCCTAATCATCTCAATGTCCTTCCTCTCTCAGCAGTATTTTGGGACACCTGTTATCAGACTAATGGTGAGAGAGAAATAGAGAAATCTGCAGTGATGGCCTTGGCTTGATTAAACTCACATAACAGTATGCTTGCAGATTTTCCAAAATAAGAGAAAGAAATTTGACCCTGAAAACTCAGTCAGCCCAAGGAATGAAACTTTTCATAGGTCTACTTACCACATAGGGACATGTAGCTCAAGAAAATGAGTGAATTCCTGACTTTAAAGCATAAAACCTGTCCTGATTAGTAAAATGTAGCTCAAGGGACAAAGAGAAGTCTTTGCAAATAGGTCCAAGCTGTTGTGCAAGAGACCCTGTAGCTTGAGGATCTGACTCAGTGAACACGATGATACTAAAGGCCCCTGTGTGAGATGGAGAAGCTGTATGTGGTCTCTAGAAAGCCCTAATTAGAGTATCCTGGCACAGATGCTCGTGTTCTACAGCAAAGCCCTGTCTTCAGCAGCAAAGAACTACTCTTTGTGTGAAAAATAGCTCCTATTGTATGGATGAATGCCTGACCAAAAAACAGCAAAGGACACTTTATCAGAGCAGCCCAACATCATCCCCATATTGTCAGGTTACCAAATCATAAGGTCAGGTGGTTGCAGAAGTAATCAATTGTGTACTGGAAATAGTACATCCTGGAACTGGTCTGAACAGAGCTGAAGGACACAAGAAAGCTGCACAGGCAGGTAGCCTGGCCTCTGTTTTACTAGTGTGTCTTCCTCAGCTCCCAACTCTGGTCACATGGCTTACAAAAACACAGTTCACAGATGGGCTGGCTTCAGATCTTGATGCAAGATGAAAATGTAAAACCACCACAGGACAGACAATGAGGAGTTTATTTGATTCTTTGGACTGTCATAAAAATGCACCACAGGCTGGGCAGCTTAACACAACAGAAATGTATTCTCTCACCGTTCTGGAAACTAGAAGGCTGACTCCAAGGCTCCAGGGAAGAATCTTTTCTTGCCTCTTCCTAGCTTTTAGTGGTTACCACAAGTCTGTTGTTCCTTGTCTTGCAGCTGCACCACCCCAATCTCTGCCTTGATTGCCTCACAACATTTTCTCTGTGTGTGTCTCTGTGTCCAAATCTCCCTCTCCCTTCTCCTATAAAGATGCCCTTTATTGAATCAAGGTCACCCTAATTCATTATGATCTCATCTTAACTTGATTACATCTGCCAAGTTTCCAAGTAAGGTCACATTAATAGGACTTCAACAGATCTTTGGGAGGCACAATTCAAGACAAAAAGAAGTGGCACTAAAGGTCAATGACAAGGGGACTCTTCGTTGTGAGCAGAACTGGGAGTATACTTGGTCAGTCATTTGTCCTGAAGAAAGATCTGAAGTGAGATCAGGTTACACAGGTTGTCTGGACAGTTGATGAGGGGCATGAGATGAGTGAGATTAGAAGTTCAGAGTCAAAGAGGTCTGGGAAATAGTGCACAGATAGACTTACAGGAGTCAAGATTCTTGAATCTCAAATTAATGCCCAGTAATGTTGATATGAAACAAAGGACACATTCAAAAATCAGTGGACAGGATGACCCAACCAGCGGACATTAGCCAGCTTCTGCTCTTTACCACTTATGCTTATGGAAGAAGTCATGAGTAAACTCCTTGTAGCAGGGATGGAGACTATGCATGGGCCCAGTGGTTTGAGCTTCTCAAAAAGCAGGTCTACCTTCTACTGATGCTTGAACGTCTGAAATTTTCATTGCAGAGACCAATGCTGAGACCATGAAGTGGTCCTGTCCTTTAAGGAGACATGTTCAGTCACTTCATGGCAAGCTAATTACATCAGGCCCTTCCAACTTGGAAGGTAGTATTTCATCCCAAACAGAATTTAGTCTTATGTTAGTACTGACTTGCCTTCCCTGCCCATAGGTTTTGCCAACATCAACATCTATAACATGTGGCGTCACCTCAGTCTAAAATGTCGATTTAACAGAGAAGGTAGTGTTATGATGGGCACATGACTATGAGACCCTCTGATTCTACCCTATGCAGTATTATCCAGAACCACCTGGCATAACAGAATAACAGAATATTTTACTAAAGATTCAACCAAGGAACATGTTTTTGACAAAACACTTCTCAGGGTTGAGATGTTGTCTGTCTGGATGCAGTGTATGCCTTGAACTGATTTCCTGAAATATGGAACTTAGTACCCAATAACTAGAACATGCAGTGCAGAGATCAAGTAGGTTTGGCTTCTCTCACCATCACTGCCTGTCACCTATGTGGAATTTATGCTTCCTTGACCAATACCCTAGCTTCTGCTGGATTAGATGTTCTGGTTCTTGGGAGTAGAAGGGTGACGACATTTTTACTCAGGAACATAGTAGAACTAGGATCTCTGGGGGCAGGGAGTATGTGTGGACATCAGGAGATCTACCTGGGCCTCTCCTGGTGCTTATATACCTAGTACTATGGTGAAAGGACTTTTGCAGCAATCACAGTTAGGGCCAAGGATCTCCAGGCTTAGGCTTCTCGGAGATGAAGTTTTGGGTGATTCCATCAGACAAGCAACCAAGAACAGATGAAATGCTGCTTGAAGGGTAGGCATATCTAGAATTGGTGGTGGAGAAGGGACATGATAAATATCACTAACAGCCTTAAGCTGTTTCAGAAAAGAGGACTGTAGCTTATCCCACTAACCCTGGCATAGTAAGTCATCAGTAGAGACCTTGAAGACTCAGTAACAGAGTGAATTTCATGCAGGGAACTTGTGGATGGAGGGCAGGGTGGAGTTTTCACCTTTTTATTGCTAATGCTCCAGCCTCACATCCTCTTGGCCTTTCCCAGGGTTTCTGTAGGGCAGAAGTAGGAAGTGCTCACAGTGTGGGCAGGTCAGCAGTACAGGTGTAAACACTCTGAAGTAAGCAACTTTTGATCAACGGACATGAGCAATGTTGGAAAAATGCTTTAAGTAGTCAATCCTGGAAGGCATTTCCTGTGCTTCCTAGAAGCATCCATTACATACAGCAGTGGAATCGATAATGTGCCTTTACACTGGTTTTCTTCCCTCTCTGCCTCACTCTTTCTGTTCTTCCCACTTACTCTCTGGCATTGCTTCTCAAACTATCTGCACACAAGTCATTGTCTCAATCTTATTTTGAGGACACCCAAGCTAACACAGGAGACCATTTTTTCCTGTTCCTTTTGGTATTTGAATCATCGTCGCAAAATTTTATTCACTGTAACACCTGATTACAAAATGTAACAAAATACAAAAGCAGAACGTATCCCATAGCACAAACTACTAACACATAGACTAACATAATTTCATGTTTTTCACAATAAAAGATCAATATTAATTAATAAGACATAGAATCATATGTGTTTTCTTTTGAAGTTCTCAAGAAGAAGTGTTGATAAACTGTCCTTTATAATATAATGAGTGGTCATCTGAAAGCTGCATACCCATCACTGAAAGAAGTATTTCAACGCATGTTCTTTGTTTTTTTCTCATGAAGAGACAGCCAGAAGAATCTGGAAAAGTGGCGCTCTGAGGAGGTTTTCTGAGGCAACTCAAGAGAACCATGAACAATATTCTACTTGTTGCTTATAGAGACCTTTTCAATCATTCTTTTATTCTTTCATTCAGATCACTAATTTTTTTTAAGCTCAGCTGTTTTCCAAGTAGTTTTCTAGAGGCTTAGAATGCAACAGTTAACAAGATAATCTCTGTTTCATGGAACTTACACTCTATTTGGTAAACAGAATGAAATAATAGATATATAATACATAGTGTTGTAAAGCAGGCTAAGAATAAAATGATTAGGAGAGTAAAGGAATAAAAAGGGATAAGTACTGACATTTAGATATGGGGCTAGAAAAGAACATCCTGAGAAGAAGGCACTTTTAGTGTCCTAAAGGAATTGAGGGAATGGGCCATCAACAATCTGGGGACAAGTTTTCAAGACAGAGGGAATAACGAGGAAAAGGACCTAAGACAGGAGCATGCAGGGCACACAGATGAAGAGTGCAAAGGCCAGTGCTGGATACAAAGGGGAGGGAGGTAATCAGGGGGCAGATCATGGAGGGGTTTGTAGGCCATTGCATGACTTTTGAGGCTTTTCCTTGGTGTGATGGAAGGACACTGAGGTGTTTTGAGCAGGGGCATTGGATCTGAAAAAAAGTTTGAAATGGCTCCTTTTGACTGCTCTGTGGAAAATACATCTTTATTGAACCAAGTAAAATTGTATTTTTTTTAAAATAATGTGAAATCCTGCAAAGAAAATGGAAAACTTGAGGATAAATAAAAATTATTACATTGGGCTTCCCTGGTGGTGCAGTGGTTGAGAGTCTGCCTGCCGATGCAGGGGACACGGGTTTGTGTCCCGGTCTGGGAAGATCCCACATGCCGCGGAGTGGCTGGGCCCGTGAGCCATGGCCGCTGAGCCTGCGCATCCGGAGCCTGTGCTCCGCAATGGGAGAGGCCACAACAGTGAGAGGCCCGCGTACCGCAAAAATAAAAAAAGATTACATTGCCTTGTTGGAAATATCCATAGACCTAGAGTCATTTCGTTAGTTTAGACATGTAGATATTTGTTATATATAAAATGATTTAATAAGCTTTGGGGTATTTCTTCCTCTTGCTCTTTTTCCCCATTCATAGTAACCCTCCACTATGATCTTCTTGTCTTTTAACAGAAGACACCAAGATAATCAGCAAGAGTAGAATGAAAAAGAAGCTATTTGCTTCTGCTTAAAGAAAGGCCCCAAGGATGTTGTCAAACAGCCATAAAAACCAAGAAGGTCCAGGGTGTACAATCAGGTCAGCATCAACAGATTGCCCTGGACATAGCCAGTGTTCCTCAAGAGGGTGTGATCCTGCAATTAGTGATGGGAGAAAGTGAGTTCCACAAAGATGGTGAGTCATATTTTTATCTATCTGTCTATCTAATTCTATATCTATATCTATAGATATAGTTATAGATATACAGTACCTGGCACAATTAAGCACAAAGTTAGTGCCTAGTAAATATTGACTGCAACTAAAAAAAAAAGTAGAAGAAGCAAGAGAAGAATTTTGGATCTCTGAGCTGCTGTCTTAGAGAAGGGACAGTTTGTGCTATTTATCTTTACTCCAGAAAGACCAGCCCAGCCATTAACAGGTCACTAACAGGCATATGTTCCTAGAAGTCCAAGATGGAGCATGAGCTGCAGTGAGGCTGCGAGTTCATTCCAATTTGGAGAGCCAGGGATCACGGAGGGGTGCCCAAATTAGAGGATTCTTTTTAGAAGATCATGCCATTGACTGTTATTTGTGGATAAAAATATTTGGCATTTATCTCTTTTATGCCCAAGGAAACCTTGACACAAAAGGAAGATGAAAAACAGAAGTATGATCTTGACCCTAAGCAGGTAGGTAGTGTCTGAACAATAGAGTCTCAGGGTTCCATTCACCATCAAAGCACACAAAGTGGGGGCTTTCCGCGTGGTGCAGTGGTTGAGAGTCCGCCTGATGATGCAGGGGACACGGGTTCGTGCCCCGGTCCAGGAAGATCCCACATGCCGCGGAGCGGCTGGGCCCGTGAGCCATGGCTGCTGAGCCTGCGCGTCCAGAGCCTGTACTCTGCAACGGGAGAGGCCACGACAGTGAGAGGCCCGCGTAACACACACACACACACACACACACACACACACAAAACACACACACAAAGTTAATTGGGAAATTAAACATTTATAAAACAATTTAAAGCTCACTTTAACTCTGGGGTAACTTGAATTAGGTTTTAGGAAATTCTTCTCTCTTCTCTCTCTCTCTCCCTCTGAATATCTAGGACTGTTAAAATATGAGTAGCTTTACCATAATCTGTTATGAAACATTTTTGAGAAAAAGTCGTGATGACCTCTCTCTAAGAGTTTCACAGAGAGAATGCAGATGGCAGGGAATAATGCTGAACCTCAAACCTCAGGGATTGCTGTCGGTTAATTGCAAATTTTATTTTATTTTTCTCTTTTTATAAGGCTGTGTCATCTAGGGGTTCCCAGCCCACTGGCATGGGTCCTGTAGCTTAGTTCCTCATGTCTACCAAACAGCTGTGAAATGTGGCAGCCTGGTGTGCTGAGACCCCAAGTCACATTTGCAGCACTTGTCCCCACGTTGCCATGATCATTTCACATTTTTAAAGGATATCAACTGAAAATGAGTGGTCCAATTTCAAAAGCATTACAAAACCAGTTTAGATAGATAGTAGGTAGAAAAACAGGCATAAAATTTAACGTTCATACAACTTTTATTTTCGATAAAAAACAGAAACAGTTCATTAATACCAGAATTATTCATTGATTAAAAAATCCCAGAGTGATTCTATAACATGTACTCTATTTTTGTATATCATTAAGCATTTCAAAGGGAAAACATCACTGCTATTTTCAGGAAACCAGCCTAAGGTTTAGAATGTGTCTTGTATAACTATGTCCTTGTTTTTTTCTTAACTGGGCAGATTTTGAAAATAGCTCTCATGAAATTCAATTACCATTTCTTAATGTGCCAGGGTTTTCAGAGAATATGATTATAGTAAATCCTCAGAGATTATCCCATTGGCCAATGGAATGTGCTTGCAGGGTAGGAAAATGTTGCCCAATCTGCCCTCAAAAACAACTTGTCTACCAAAGGTGGTTTTTATGGTAAGCCTGTAAGCAATTATACGAACCCCACCGCGTGCCAAGAACCACACTGGTTTTCCAACTCTGCATTTCTGCCATATGAGAGCACAGCCAGGAGAGTGAGAAGAAGCTGGTAAAAAATGAAAAAGGGCACCAGCAGGTGTCTTATCATAGCATCTGTGCTCTAATATATTTGAGTTTCCTAAGCAACTATGCTCCCTAGGAAACTGGTTAAACTGCTTCTATAGAAACTATTAACTGAGCAATTCCTCCTTCAAATCAGCTTTATGGAGAGAGTACAGGAAAATGATGGGAGAATATTTTCTGCTTCCTCAGTTCTAGAAATTTTCTTGTGGAGTGTTTCAGAACAATACTGGATAAATATGAACCTACATTTCCCTAGATTTTCATTATTTTCTACTTATTTCATTGAGTGTAATATAGAGACTGCAATGTTGTTTCTTCATTTGAAAGTTTTGGAGGACTAGGAATATTTCCCAATTTGCTTATGGGATTAATTTGACCTTTTTCTCTCCTAAACAATGGCACACAAATTAATATGATTAGCCTTGGGCTCACTAATACATTGCATTTACCTGTCTCATAATGAATTACATCTTACCATTACTGAACTGCATCACCTTTATGCATTATCATGAGAAACATGAGGGTACTTTTTTAATAAAATGAAAATTCACATGTTTAAGTACATATATTCTTGTGATTTCCATATTTTATTCACATTTTTATGAAAGTTATTTTTTATTACTACTTTGACCTCTTTAGCCAACTCTTGTTCATTAATTTTAAGACTAGGCAAGATAAGCAGTCCAGGGTAAAAATTATCTAGAGCTGAGATATTTAAGAACAGGAAAAAGGAACAAGAGATACAAAAAAATCTTAATATATAAAATTCTTGGCCTGTGTTACAGTGCTTGTAAAGTAAAATGTTTAAAAAAATATTAAAAGAATGCACTTATTTTGAGATTTAATCCAGTAAAATACCAGTCCTATGAGGGCATGAATATAGTTTTCGTTCCTAATTCTTTACTCAGAGAAGACAGTCATAAACATCCATTCAGTAAATCATTAAAAATGTACACGATAGAATTGTAGAGAACCAAAAATATCGAGGAAAGCTGAGTCCACTCATTTATTCATGAGAAGGTATTTGTTGCTTTTCTTTGCATTATATTAAATTTACAAATATTAGTACGTGAAAGGAAATAAATATCACCTAAATTCTCACCTCCTTAAAATAAACTCCATTGAGAGACTATAATTGTATGCATCTCTTTACACAGATATATATGCTGTGCATATATACATACACACATGTACTTTTACTTAAATAAGAAAGCATAGTGTTATTTTTACCATATACACATTTGTTTTCAATGTTTTTCTTTCTCTTACTCCACTCCTACTGTAGATTTTTCATTTTTGGTGTTTGTAAAATTAATATATAAGAGAGTCATTTATTATAAATGTTAGCATTAGAAATAATTTTTAAATTAGTTTTCTTGACTTGGCTTATGATATATCTTGCAATATTTTGAATATATATGTATATATATAACCAAATATTGTTATATATTCTTCTATAACTTTTAGCTTTCCAATATTTTTAAAATCCCTCAGATTCTATATTTTCAAATTTTTGTTGGTTTTATTTTCTGCATTCATGTCACTTATGGGGTAAAATTTATTTTTGTTCAGTGTAAAAAGTCCAAATATATTTTCTTCCACAGTGAGCTGAAAGGAATGTTCCACTATTTCATCATATACAAAGAGAACATGCATAGAGAACATGAGACTAATTAGCCATGCAGAATCCTTTTAATCTTGGAAATTAGTTGTTATTCACCATAGAATTTCCAGAGAACATCAACACCTAAATTACATAATAATATTAGTACTAACTTCAATGTAAATCTTTCTAAAAGACACTTCACATATTCTTGCTTTGTTGAGTAATGCTGACTTGACATAATTTAATGTTTTACTTATGGCCAGGATTATCATTACAAACATCAGCAATTCCATTGCTCATTGATGAACTTAGCCATTTTCTGCCTTCATCTTACTCCTCATAATAGAATTGAATGCTTTTTACCACTCCTGCCTTAATTACTCTCTTCACTTAATGTGGTGGAAATACATGCCTGACTTCCTCCTAACTAACACTCCAGACCTTCTATCAGGGCCTTCACCACAAGAAATCTAAGTGCTGAAATTCCTCAGGTGTTCATTGCTAAGTTTGTTTCTTCTTTCTCTACACTCTCTTTATAGGTGACAGTTATGGGCTGAATTGTGTTCCACAAAAAGATATGTTGGAGTCCTGATCCCTAATACCTCAGAATGTTACCTCATTTGGAAATAATGTCATCACAGATGTAATTAGTTAAGATGAGATCATACTGGAATAATCTGGGACTTTCATCAAATATAATCAGTGTCCTTATAAGAAGAAGTGAGAGATATACACAAAAAGCAGACATCATGTGAAGATACGGAGCCACAGAGGGAAGATGGCCATATAAATATGGGGACCTAGATAATAGTTATACTGCCACCCAAAGAACACCTAGTCCTTACAGAAGCTGCAAGAAAAAAAGCAAAATGTCTCCCCTTAGAGACTTCAGAGGGAGCATGACCCTGCAGACACCTTGATTTATTAAACCTCCAACACCATGAGAAAACAATTTTTATTGTTTTAAGTCACTCATTTTGTTGTACTTTGTTACAGCAGTCCTAGGAAACTAATAGAGTGACCTATTCTCTCCTCAAGGTTAAATTCCATTCAATTTTACATCATCAATGCAAGTGTCAACTGAAAAAATACACAACCTAAAAGTTGAGACTTATGTTTTATTTGGCGGACAATCTAAGGACTTCAAGCCTGGGAGACACGACTCTCAGATAACTCTAAGGGACT
This sequence comes from Monodon monoceros, assembly GCF_005190385.1. Lineage (NCBI taxonomy): Eukaryota > Metazoa > Chordata > Mammalia > Artiodactyla > Monodontidae > Monodon > Monodon monoceros. The sequence goes on from NW_021703785.1 coordinate 35,873,275, forward strand.
GTTCCCAAGAGGCAAGGGCAGGGGCAGGGGGGAGCCGGGTTATATAGAAGTTTTGCAACAAAGACAAGGTAGTAGGAACGTCTAAAGATCACTGTTAATTAAAGAAAACCAGGTATTTCAAGTTAAGGCATTTAGTGCTTTTCTATGTACAGGAAGTTGCAAGAGTCTGGGCTCACTGAAATCATCCCTTTGATATACACCTCAGCTATCTGGGGTCACTATCCTGTGTTTTCTCATCCTGAGTTCCCTCAGGGCTCACCATCAGGGCTGCTGTTATATGATGGCTTGATGGCTGCAACATTCTTTGTTTATTGATATGGCAGAAAAAAAATATTTTTTTGGGGGGGGCCTTTTATTTATTTATTTATTTTTCAAAATGTATTGTTTTTCTTTCCCTTTCTTTCTTTCTTCCTTCCTTCCTTTCTTTCTTTCTTTCTTTCTTTTTCTTTCTTTCTTTTTTCTTTCCTTCCTTCCTTCCTTTCTCTCTCTCTTTCTTTCTTTCTTCTTTTTAACATCTTTATTGGAGTATAATTGCTCCACAAGGTGTGCTAATTTCTGCCCTACAACAAAGTGAACCAGCTATACATACACATATGTCCCCATATCTCCTCCCTCTTGTGTGTCCCTCACACACCCCCATCCCACTGCTCTAGGGGGTCACAAAGCACTGAGCTCATCTCCCTGTGCTGTGCTGCTGCCTACCACTAGCTATAGATTGTACACTTTGTAGTGTATATAAGTCCATGCCACTCTCTCACCTCATCCCACCTTACCTTACCCCCTCCCTGTGTCCTCAAATCCATTCTCCACATCTGCATCTCTATTCCCGTCCTGCCCTAGGTTCTTAACGTTTTTTTGTTTATTTGTTTTTTTAGATTCCATATACATGTGTTAGCATATGGTGTTTGTTTTTCTATTTCTGACTTACTTCACTCTCCAAGACAGACTCTAGGTCCATCCACCTCACTACAAATAACTCAGTTTCGTTTCTTTTTATGGCTGAGTGATATTCCATTGTATGGATGTGCCACGTCTTCATTATCCCTTTATCTGATGGACACTTAGGTTGCCTCCATATCCTGGCTATTTCAAAGAGAGCTTCAATGAACATTGTGGTACATGTCTCCTTTTGGATTATGGTTTTATCAGGGCATATGTCCAGTAGAGGGATTGCTGGGTCATATGGTAGTTCTATTTTTAGTTTATTAAGGAACTTCCATACTGTTCTCCATAGCGGCTATATCAATTTACATTCCTACCAACAGTGCAAGAGGGTTCTCTTTTCTCCACACCCACTCCAGCATTTATTGTTTGTAGATTTTTTGATAATGGCCATTCTGACTGGTGTGAGGTGATACCTCATTGTAGTTTTGACTTGCATTTCTCTAATGATTAATGATGTTGAGCATTCTTTCATGTGTTTGTTGGCAATCTGTATATCTTCTTTGGAGAAATGTCTATTTAGGTCTTCTGCCCATTTTTGAATTGGGTTCTACATTTTTTTCATATTGAGCTGCATGAGCTGCTTGTAAATATTGGAGATCAATCTTTTGTCAGTTGCTTCATTTGCAAATATTTTCTCCCATTCTGAGGGTTGTCTTTTCATCTTGGTTACGGTTTCCTTTGCTGTGGAAAAGGTTTTACGTTTCATTAGGTCCCGTTTGTTTATTTTTATTTCCATTTCTCTAGAAGGTGGGACAAAAAGGATCTTGTGATTTAAGTCATAGAGTGTTCTGCCTATGCTTTCCTCTAAGAGTTTTATAGTGTTTGGCCTTATATATAGGTCTTTAATCAATTTTCAGTTTATTTCTGTGTATGGTGTTAGAGAGTGTTCTAATTTCATTCTTTTACATGTAGCTATCCAGTTGTCTCAGCACCACTTATTGAAGAGGATGCCTTGTCTTCACTGTATATACTAGCTTCCTTTATCCAAAATAAGGTGGCCATACATGCATGGGTTTATCTCTGGGCTTTCCATCCTGTTCCATTGATCTATATTTCTGTTTTTGTGCCAGTACCATACTGTCTTGATTACTGTAGCTTTGTAGTATAGTCTGAAGTCTGGGAGCCTGATTCCTCCAGCTCCATTTTTCTTTCTCAAGATTGCTTTGGCTATTTGGGGTCTCTTGTGTTTCCATACAAATTGTGAAATTTTTTGTTCTAGTTCTGTGAAAAACGCCATTGGTAGTTTGATAGGGATTGCATTGAATCTGTAGATAGCTTTGGATAGTATAGTCATTTTCACAATGTTGATTCTTCCAATCCAAAAACTTAGTATATCTCTCCATCTGTTTGTATCACCTTTAATTTTTTTCGTCAGTGTCTTATAGTTTTCTGCATACACATCATTTGTCTCCTTAGGTAGGTTTATTCCTAGGTATTTTATTCATTTTGTTGCAATGGTAAATGGGAGTGTTTCCTTAATTTCTCTTTCAGATTTTTCATCATTAATGTATAGGAATGCAAGAGGTTTCTGTGCATTTATTTCATATCCTGCTACTTTACCAAATTCATTGATTAGCTCTATTAGTTTTCTGGTAGCATCTTTAGGATTCTCTATGTGTAGTATCATGCCATCTGCAAAGAGTGAGAGCTTCACTTCATCTTTTCTAATTGGGATTCCTTTTATTCCTTTTTCTTCTCTGATTGCTGTAGCTGAAACTTCCAAAACTATTTTGAATAATAGTGGTGAGAGTGGGCAACCTTCTCTTGTTCCTTATCTTAGTGGAAATGGTTTCAGTTTTTCACCATTGAGAATGATATTGGCTGTGGTTTTGTCATATATGACCTTTATAATGTTGAGGTAAGTCCCCTCTTTACCTACTTTCTGGAGGGTTTTTATCATAAATGGGTGTTGAATATTGTCGAAAGCTTTTTCTGCATGTATTGAGATGATGATAAGGTTTTTCTCCTCCAAATTGTTAATATGGTGTATCACATGGATTGATTTGCATATATTAAAGAATTCTTGCATTCTGGGAATAAACCTCACTTGATCATGGTGTATGATCCTTTTAATGTGCTGTTGGATTCTGTTTGCTAGTTTGTTGTTGATGAATTTTGTATCTATTTTCATCAGTGATATTGGCCTGTAGTTTCTTTCTTTGTGACTTCTTTGTCTGGTTAATATATCAGCGTCATTGTGGCCTTGTAGCATTAATTTGGGAGTATTCCTCCCTCTGCTCTTTTTTGGAAGAGTTTGAAAAGGACAGGTGTTAGCTCTTCTCTAAATGTTTGTTAGAATTCACCTGTGAAGACATCTGGTCCTAGTCTTCTGTTTGTTGGCAGATTTTTAATCCAGCCTCAATTTCACTTCTTGTGATTGGTCTGTTTATATTTCCTATTTCTTCCTGGTTCAATCTTGGAAGGTTGTGCTTTTCTAAGAATTTGTCCATTTATTCCAGGTTGTTCATTTTATTGGCATATAGTGGCTTGTAGTATTGTCTCATTATCCTTTGTGTTTCAGCGGTGTCAGTTATTACTTCTGCTCTTTCATTTCTAATTCTATTTATTTGAGTCTTCTTCCTTTTTTTCTTGATGAGTCTGGCTAGTGGTTTATCAATTTTGTTTACCTTCTCAAAGAACCAGCTTTTGTCTTATTGATCTTTGTTATTGTTTCCTTCATTACTTTTTCATTTATTTCTGATGTGCTGTTTATGATTTTGTTCCTTCTGCTAACTTTGGTTTATTTTTTGTTCTTTTTCTCTAATTGCTTTAGGTGTTAGGTTACGTTGCTTATTGGAGATGTTTCTTGTTTGTTGAGGTAGGATTTCATTTCTATAAACTTCCCTCTTAGAACTGATTTTGCTGCATCCCATAGATATGGGTTGTTGTGTTTTCATTGTCATTTGTTTCTAGGTATTTTTAATTTCCTCTTCGATTTCTTCAGTGATCACTTGGTTACTAAGTAGTGTATTGTTTAGTCTCCATGTGTTTGTATTTTTTACAGATTTGTTCCTGTAACTGATATCTAGTCTCAAAGTGTTGTGGTTGGAAAACATACCTGATATGATTTCAATTTTCTTAAATTTACCAAGTCTTGATTTTTGACCCAAGATATGATCTATCCTGGAGAATGTTCCATGAGCACATAAGAAGAAAGTATATTCTGTTGTTTTTGGATGGAATGTCCTATAAATATCAATGTCTTATAAATATCAATATATTAATAACATAACAATATGTTATTGTTTACCATATCTTTTAAAGCTTTGGTTTCCTTATTTATTTTAATTTTGGATGATCCATCCATTGGTGAAAGTGGGGTGACAAAGTCCTCTATTATGATTGTGTTGCTGTCGATTTCCTCTTTTATGGCTATTAGCATTTGCCTTATGTATTGAGGTGCTCCTATGTTGGGTGCATAAATATTTACAATTGTTATACCTTCTTGGATTAATCCCTTGATCATTGTGTAGTGTCTTTCTTTGCATCTTGTAATAGTCTTTCTTTTTAAGTCTATTTTGCCTGATATGAGAATTGTTACTCCAGCTTTCTTTTGATTTCCCTTTGCATGGAATATCTTTTTCCATCCCCTCACTTTCAGTATGTATGTGTCCCTAGGTCTGAAGTTGGTCTCTTGTGGACAACATATATATGGGTCTTATTTTTGTATCCATTCAGCCAGTTTATGTCTTTTAGTTGGAGCATTTCATCCACTTACATTTAAGGTAATTATCATTATGTATGTTCCTATTACCATTTTCTTAATTGTTTTGGATTTGCTATTGTAGGTCTTTTCCTTCTCTTGTGTTTTCTGCCTAGAGAAATTCCTTTAGCATTTGTTGTAAAATGGGTTTGGTGGTGCTGAATTCTCTTAGCTTTTACTTGTCTGTACAGATTTTAATTTCTCCGTCAAATCTGAATGATATCCTTGCTGGGTAGAGTAGTATTAGTTGTAGATTTTTCCCTTTCATCACTTCAAATATGTCCTGCCACTCCATTCTGGCTTGCAGAGTTTCTGCTGAAAGATTAGCTGTTAACCTTTTGGGGATTCCCTTGTGTGTTATTTGTTGTTTTTCCCTTGCTGCTTTTAATATTTTTTCTTTGTATTTAATTTTTGATAGTTTGATTTATATGCATCTTGGTGTGTTTCTCCTTGGATTTATCCTTAATGGGACTCTCTGCACTTCCTGTACTTGATTGATTATTTCCTTTCCTGTATTAGGGAAGTTTTCAACTATAATCTCTTCAAGTATTTTCTCAGTCCCTTTCTTTCTCTCTTCTTCTGGGACCCCTATAATTCGAACGCTGGTGCATTTAATGTTGTCCCAGAGGTCTCTGAGACTGTTCTTAATTTTTTTCACTCTTTTTTCTTTATTCTATTCTGTGATAGTTATTTCGACTATTTTATATTCCAGATCACTTATCCGTTCTTTTTCCTCAGTTATTCTGCTACTGATTTCTTCTAGAGAATTTTTTATTTTATTTATTGTGTTTTTCATTATTGTTTGTTTGCTATTTAGTTCTTCTGGTTTCTTGTTAAATGTTTCTTGTATTTTCTCCATTCTATTTCCAAGATTTTGGATCATCTTTACTATCATTACTCTGAATTCCTTTTTAGGTAGACTGCCTATTTCCTCTTCATTGGTTTGGTCTGGTGGTTTTTTACCTTGCTCCTTCACCTGCTGTGTGTTTCTTCTGTCTTCTCATTTTGCTTAACTTACTGTGTTTGGGGCCTCATGTTTGCAGTTTGCAGGTTCATAGTTCCCGTTTTTTTGGTGTCTGTCCCCAGTGGGAAAGGTTGCTTCAATGGGTTATGTATGCTTCCTGCTGAAGTGTCTTGTGCTTGTGTTCAGGTGGATGAAGCTTGATCTTGTCTTTCTGGTGGCAGTACCACATCCAGTGGTGTGTTTTGGGGTGTCTGTGGACTTATTATGATTTTAGGCAGCCCCTCTGCTAAAGGGTGGGCTGTGTTCCTGTTTCACTAGTTGTTTGGCATAGGGTGTGCAGCACTGTAGCTTGCTGGTCATTGTGTGGCCCTGAGTCTTAGCTTTGAAATGGAGATCTATTGGAGATCTTTTACCATTTGATATTACATGGAGCTGGGAGGTGTCTGGTGGACAAATGTCCTGAACTCAGCTCTCCCCCCTTACAGGAACAGGCCTGACACCTGGGCAGCGCACCAAGACCCTGTCAGCCACATGGCTCAGAAGAAAAGTGAGAGAAAAAGAAAGAAAGGAAAAACATAAAATAAAATTATTAAAATAAAAAATTATTATTAATAGTAAAAAATTAAAAAGTAATAATAAAAGGAAAAGGAAGGAAGAAAGAAGAGAGCAACCAAACCAAAAACCTAATCCACTGATGATAACCAGTTCTAAAATATATACTAAAAAAAAAAAACAAAACAAACAAACGGACAGAGAAAACCCTAGGACAAATGGTAAAAGCAAAACTATTCAGACAAAATCATACAAAGAAGCATACACATACACACTCACAAAAAGAGAAAAAGGAAAAAATATAAATACACTGCTGCTTCCAAAGTGCACCACCTCAATTTGGGATAATTTGTTGTCTATACAGGTATTCCACAGATGCAGGGTACAGCAACTTGATTGTGGAGATTTAATCCACTGCTCCTGAGGCTGCTGGGAGAGATTTCCCTTTCTCTTCTTTGTTCGCAGAGCTCCTGAGATTCAGCTTTGGACTTGGCCCCACCTCTGCATGTAGGTCGCCTGAGGGTGTCTGTTCTTTGCTCAGACAGGTCAGGGTTAAAGTAGCCTTTGATTAGGGGGCTCTGGCTCACTCAGGCCAGGGGAAGGGAGGGTTATGGAATGCAGGGTGAGTGTTTGACAGCAGAGGCCAGAGTGACGTTGCACCAGCCTGAGGCATGCCGTGTGTTCTCCCGGGGAAGTTGTCCCTGGATCACGGGACCCTGGCAGTGGTGGGGTGCACAGGGTCCCGGAAGAGGAGGTGTGGATAGTGACCTGTGCTTGCACACAGGGTTCTTTGTGGCTGCAAAAGCAGCCTTAGCATTTCATGCCCGTTTCTGTGCTGATAGTTGTGGCTCGCGCTTGTCTCTGGAGCTCATTTAGGTGGTGCTCTGAATCCCCTCTCCTCCTTCACCCCAAAACAATGGTCTCTTGCCTCTTTGGCAGGTCCAGACTTTTTCCTAGACTTCTTCCTGGCTAGCTGTGGCACACTAGCCCCCTTCAGGCTCTGTTCACACATCCATCCCCAGTCCTCTCTCTGGGATGTGACCTCTGAAGCCCGAGCCTCAGATCCCAGCCCCCACCTATCCTGGCTGGCAGGTGAGCAGACAAGCCTCTTAGGCTGGTGAGTGCTGGTCGGCACCCATCCTCTGTGTGGGAATCTCTCCGCTTTTCCCTCCGCACCCCTGTGGCTGCGTTCTCCTCCATGGCTCCGAAGCTTCCCCACTCTGCCACCCGCAGTCTGCGCCCGTGAAGGGGCTTCCTAGTGTGTGGAAACCTTTCCTCCTTCACAGCTCTCTCCCACTGGTTTAGGTCCCATCCCTATTCTTTTGTCTCTGTTTTTCCTTTTTTTCTTTTGCCCTACCCAGGTACATGGGGAGTTTCTTGCCTTTTGGGAGGTCTTCTGCCAGCATTCAGTAGGTGTTCTGTAGGAGTTGTTCCACATGTAGATGTATTTCTGATGTATTTGTGGGGAGGATGGTGATCTCCACATCTTACTCTTCAGCCATCTTGAAGGTCTCCAAACACAGATAATATTTTTCATTCACATTTAATGTGTAGAAAAGCAAACAAAATCTACTTTTAAATGTAACATATGCAATAACAAACTGTCACCTTTCCCCTCTCCTTCCCTTCCCCCAAGCACCAGGCATTCACATTTCAGTGAATGGTATTACTATTTGCTGAGTCATTTAAACTGAAAATTGAGGAATAACACTAGATTCTCCTCATTACATCTCAGAGAACTCCATATCATCACTAATTCTGCAAAATTGCCTCAAAAATCAAACTTACATTCTTTCCAGTTTCCTACTTCTCTTTTGCACTAGTCTGCCCCATCACCCACACTAACCTGAATAATTTTAATAGACCACTAATTTATCTACCTCTTTCTTGCTTGCTATATTTCCGTACAAATTACAGAGATATTTTGTAAATACACAATTCAGCTTATAATCCCTTCACTTAGCATTTTCAATGTTTCTCCATCACACTTAGACAAGAATTCAAAGTGCTTAATGTAGATTGTAAGACCTGTCTGATACAGCCTATGCTTATTTCTCTAACTTCAAGGCAAATGACTCTTGCGCTTACTCAATACCATTTGTCCACAAGGCCTGTCTTTCACATGCAGAGTCTAACTGTTTATGCTAGTCTCTTGAGTGAATTATTCTCTCCCTTAAACACATTCTTTTTCAGGGATGTCTCCTCTTCATTCTTCAAATATCATTAAGTGCTACTTTCTCAGAGAATCTTTCCTTTACTATGTTATTTAATGCTGTAGTTATACTCCCTACCACTATTAATTGATTTTAAAATCTTTGGCCATTGGCTTCATACTTGTCATAATACACAATATACAAAATTTCATATTTAAATTTATTTGTATACAATTTTGATAGTTTACTATCTCCCCTTTGACTTTAAGCTCTATGAAGGGAACTACTACATTATTGCACTGTCCACTGAATCCCATATCTTAGCATAGAGCCTAGCAATAAAATAGCAATCATCATTGAAGGAGGGAAGGAAAGAAAGAAGGAAGGGAGGAAGAGTGGAAGGGAGGAAGGAGGAAGGAAGAAGGACAGAAACAAAAGATATTATCTCAAACCTTAAATGACTCCCATAAACATGCTGAAGAACTGGGTAGAAATAGACTCACCTATTATCAGTTGTTCCTTGTGACTACTGGCATGTATCCAGCAACTGGGATCTACTGCATCATTCTAAATATCCAGAGAATGACTGTAGTTTCCAGATGGTATAAAATTTGGCCAACCTTTGTATTTTTTCTAAATTTTTGTTCAACAGTTTTTTTTTAAATTTAAAGTTGGAGAAAATCTTATTCTTGTTCCATGAAGATATTATTATCTCTACCCACAATCCTTAATATATTCATAGGACATATATTTATAGAACATGCATTATCAGTAGCTAATTGTGACAAGGAAAATACTAAAGTACTATTTTTAATATGTGTCATATATGAAAAAAATTTGTTCATCAAAATAAAGAACTGATTTCTCTAATCAAATTGCAGATTTTGGAAAAGAAAATATCCAATTCTTACTAAATGTGAACAATGCAGGGTGAGAGACGTTATCTGAGTCTTCAGCAATATAATTGACTAGTAAATTTTTGTATAACTTTACAGAATTATGGGAAAATTAAATGTTTCCATATACATATATTAGGGAGGAGAGAGAGAATTTTTTCCTTCAATTTTTTTCTACTCTTCCAGTTTGTTTGCTTCTATTTTTGAGATGAAAAACAAAGAAATCAAGGAAAAGACAGCAGACAAAATCAATACTTTAGAGGTCTACTCACTAGTTAACTAGGCATCATTCATTTCAGAATGTTCACAAAGCATATGACATTCCCTCAGAACTCCACAAACTACAGTGATAGAAGCAAACAACATAATGGGCTTTAATGCTTCAGTCATGAGTGTCTTACCAGAACATCTTAGATAAACCAAAGTCACTGAGCTTTACATTGTCTGAAAGTCATATTTATGAGCCAATGCAAACTCTTCCTCAATAAAATAAAGGAAAACCAAAGAAAATTAGATAGCCATAGATGAATTTAGTGGTCTTTTTGTTTATGGATTCTGACCATCTTAGCAATTAAGAATCATGGACAGTGTAACTTTTTTTTTTTTTTTTGGAAAAGACAACTTGAGTTGATCTAATAAGTCCTGAAAGCTCATTCATATGTGGATTCAGAATAAGGTTTACATTATATACCTGTCAGCAGAAAAGCAAAAGTCTGAAAAATGGACAAGACTAGGTCTAGACTATTTATCTCTGATTTATTCTTGCTTCATACTATTGAGGATAGAATTTTTCTGCTTATATTTTATATTTTTACTATTTTTCACAATAGAAAAAAAATAACTGAAACTACATATTTCATGGCTCTATAATTAATGCAGATTTAATGTTCAACCATGTCCATGAATGGGAAAATGCAATCTTTTTTTTTCTTGCAGTAACTACTAATTTAGTTTATCATCTCCTAACAAAGTTGGCACTTTCAAAAAATTAAAATACTCAATCCAAAGAATTAAAAACCATCTTGACATACGTATGGTAATGCTAGACTTTCCCTCATAGCCTTGAATTTAAAGCTTAATTTTCTTAGCAAATTGGTGGTGTTACTGGCTTAAAAACTTATTAAGTCTCAGAAAAGACCATGTATCTTTTCTTTTAATGTTCATCACATGTATCTTTTCCAGGAAAAGTAGTTAAAATTTGTCTCCTACATTCATATAGGATGTAAATTGCATTTAGCAATGGCATTTAGCAATTTTCATTCTTCTGTGTTAAGCAATGACTGTTTCCACTGAAAAATTTCAGACTGATAAAAATCAATCCTGTTTTTCACAGAAGTTTATAACAAGTGACTGTGAAACCTTTTTATCTAATAACAGTGTGCAAAGTTCTTTATTGTATGAAAATTATTTTTCAATTTATATCTACTATCACAAAGCCAAAAAGAAGTTCCAGAGATAATTTATCCACCCTGGTATTTTCATATAAGAAAGTATTTGAATCATTAAGATGACTCATGGCCTATTCTATTTTTAAAGATCTTTCCTTAAAAGCTTGCTGAAAAAAATCACACATATTTTATTTAATAATAAAGTAGTAAGAATTTTAGGACAAAGACTCTGAAGAAAAAAACACACTGAGTCCTACTCATTTTTTAAGTTTATAGCCTTGGACAAGTTATTTCAATTATCTGATACTCAGTTTTCTCATTTGTAAAATGACAATAATAATACATCCTCATATATTTATTCTAAGAATTAACAGCCATGATTCATATTGAGTTCTTAAAAAGTATCATGTATATTTATAGTATTGCCATAACTTTTCCAATAAAGATTGCTAAATATTAACTTTCTAAAGATATGAAGTCAATCTTTCATATAGGTAAGCTGGGCATTTATCTATGAGGTGTGATTTAAGGAAAAAGTGGTATGGCTTAGAAATATTTCATACTTAAATCATAATTACCACATCATACTTCAACAGGGCCTATTAATAGTTTGAACCAGATTAAAGTCTGAAAGAACATAAGATATTTTCTAATTTGTGAAATAGATTACACTTCCCAAAGGCATACCATATGAACATTAATGCATAAGGGATTTCATGGTCTTCCATGTTTAATAAGCACTGACTATTTCCCACTGGGAATTTGAATAGTGCATTATTATACTGAAGATTGGGAGAAGATGTGCATTAAAGTTGCATGATTAACTTTATTTCAATGGTATTTACCATACCTATTTGACAATAGAATCCTTTACCCTTTAGAGGTAACAATTAATAACCTTTGGAATTAACATTTTGTGGAAAACTTTTTACCAAATGCCTAAATGCTCGTTTTAGGCAAGAACATTGCATATTTTTCTGGCAATGGCTGTTTAAACACTACTTAAATTCCAAAGATGAAGAAACTATTACTTCTGTAGACACATGATTTTTTAACTATACAGTTATAAATATTAAGAAGTTTATGCTGATATTTAATTGTAATTTACTTCATGTAATTTCTATTCATTTGTACTGATTATGACCTTAGATTTTAATCTTTTGATCCCCTGATAGTCATTCTAATATTTGAAGATGTTATCAAGCTTCACTCTCTAGCTTTTTTTTTAAATGAAATCCTTCTAATTCATTTTTACCTCTCATAATTAGAATTTGTCATTTCCTAATCACATTGCTGATTAACTGTAACCTAGTTAGTCTCCTAAATCCTTAAGTTAGCAGTTAGGAATTGTTCTTTCCTTTTCTGATCCCCCTTCCCTTTCTCAAAGACAAGGTTTAAGCCCCATGTCTTTTGTTTATGTCCTATCCCCCCACAGTTTTAAGCAATAAACCCACCTGGGTTCTTATATTAGCTAATAAAAAACATAAATTATTGAGTATCCTAAAGGTTATTTACTGTTTAAGGGGAATCTTGATGAGCAAAATCCATTAAAGTAAATAATTCCCCCAATGGTGGGGTGAAGTTATGTGATGGGATTACATTTTAGAAATTGTTTAAGGCTACATCAGATAGTAATATTGAGAAAGATTCTAAATACCCAAAAGAAGTCATACTCTTTTAAAAAATTCATTGAGACAGACTCTTTAGATTTCTCTACATTTCCATAGGGCTTTGCTTTAGCTTCAAATGACCATGCCTATTTCAGTTGGAAACTATTAGATGAGTATGAGACCTTTGTGATTATCTACTCTACCCTATATCTATATCTTACTTTAGTAAATCTAGTCATCCTGCATCTTAGTCTATTTTTGTTGTCTTAGCCCCACAAAACCACTATCAGTTGATGTTTGTGGGGATAGGATGTTGTTTTAGACAGTAGGAAACTTGTTCTGGAGTTAGCAGTTTGTACGTAGTTGTTATATATGCTTATGCAGGGAGAGAGGAGTTTTAATTCCTTCATATTTTAGAAGACACATTACTAGAAATGTATATGCCCCGTGGAATAAAATATTTGCTTACAATGACATTAGAATCATCCAAGTTACCTTTGAAATATGTGTTTATCTCTTTCTGAGAGTTAATTTCTATGCAATCACAAACTTAATTGGAACTTAAAATTAGTAGGCAGGTGTCTGCCTTAGTGAGCCATTCAAATTCAATAGCATCTAATGGCTATTTGATTGGCATCATCAATACAATATGTCTTTTCAAGCAGAAACCTATATCATGCACAGTCGTTTTAAAAATTAACACAAATTATGTTTTAAGCCAAAGGTTTAATTATTGTCCCTTCTTTCAGAATAGAACTGAGAATAGTTGTTCAGGCAACTGTGAGATAATATTGTTTGGTGCCTGGGTTACTGTGATTAAAACAATGGCCTTCAGTTTGCAGTGTCATTAGCCTGGTACATGTCACTAATACTGAATTCATTTTTTAGAGCAGAACCATACACCCATCTTCATTGCAATTACTGCAGAGGAGGAGAAATTGAGAAGTAAAACTGAAATATTTCAAGGATGAATGGGCACAGAAAATTGGTAAAGTGGCAGGAAAGTCCAAGTTTGAAGAATGAAGAAGTAAATGTACATAGAAGAAGCAGTTTGGAAAACATGAAATAAATGATATTTTGCAGAAATATCTGTTTGCTGTTGCTGAAAAATTTTAGCATTTAAATGTTCTCATTTGGGCTCTGAAGTTAACACTTCCCTGAAGTAGTTCACACCTTTGCTATTGCTCCTGTTCAGTTACAGATCATTTTAGGCAATGCTGATTTTAACAAGAAAATCATGCATTAATTTACTATGTGTGGAGTATTTTAAAAGTGGAAAATTCTAAGCTTTAGTGAAATTTTGGAATCTGAAAAAAATAGAAATGCTCATGTAAAGCATAATGTACATAAAAGCATATGCTGATTAATATCATTAGAAAATTCAGTTATAAAAAAACAACTTCTAAACTAGAAGATTTTCTATGACTCTGCAGTCTCTTTTCCTTTTTTTTTAAATTTTCCTTCTCTCTTTTTCTTTCTGCTGTCCCTCTTCTTTTTTCCTGTTTCTTACCTTTTTAAAATTTCAAATATTTTAACTGTGTCCCTAATGAAAGAATAAACTTGAAAATGAGAGCCTATTCACCCTCTCTGTTATCTCTCTCATTGAAGTAGTTAATATTTTGGAGGTTTGTTTTGTTTTGTTTTGTTTTGTTTTTATGAAATATCTTAATGTTTTAGATGCAATTAAGATAACCAATGGAGATACCTGGGCATTGTATATGTATCTTCACCTATGTATTTTTTTGGCAAATACCAAACTAACAGGCCAAATTGATGCAAATTTATAGATTCTATTTCATGGTTTCACTGAATTAAGTCCATCTAATTAAAATCATAACTATTAAGTTAGGTCCTTTTATTTTAAATGATAAATATTGAAGCTGTAAAGAAACAATCTTCTAATACTTTAGTCTTTCTTATCAAAGTACCATGACAATTCAGTATCCAAATGGAAAAGAATATAAACAGTATTGGATACTTTATGGACTAAATTCATAATATGTAGTTGAGAGGGAAGGTTGTGTTTGTTTTATACATTTGGGACAGACACCAACCTTCAAAGAATAATAGCCCAAGAAAATAACTAAGTGGGATGCGGGTTTATTCTTCTTTTGATATTTTTATACAGGCAAATTAAAGTAAGGAAAGGTATTAACATAAGGTAAGAAAATATTAGTAAGGATGCTGAAAATGTTATCTAATGACAACATAAACTCACACATGGATGGTGGTGGAGACAGAGACAAATACAAATATTGTTGATTATATTGCCATATGGCTGCCACTAGTTGCCAGTCAAAATACTTATCCCCTGAGCCACTGTCCAGGCTGAAATGAACAGAGGGCTCAAGGGTCATGCTGCATCACATGGTCAACTTATCCTAGAAAACCTAATTAGGAAATATAAGCACTGTTCCCTGGATGCGTGATAGTCTACCATGTTTACAGAAACATTCTTCAAAGTATGTGAATAATTATTAAACATAAATTTAACATTTATAAACATAAAATATATGAATATAGAGAGATACAGATAGATAAATATAGGTATATAATGAATAAGAGAATGACTTTTCCTTTGTCACATTTGTAGGACTTACACCATATTCAGTTCTTACCTTTCTCAATCTTAAATAATGTCGCGGTACTTAATAGATTTACAAAATGTACTGCATCTCTTACTTGGAGTGAAATTCTGTAAGTAATAAGCATGTTCTACTAAACTGGTAATGTTGTTTTTTCTTGTAAAACAAAAAATGCCTAAGATATGCCCATTCTTACAGATGCCAAAATGGGAAGAATACAAAGCTACAACCTGCTAACTACAGGAATAGTTTATTGAGGCTTTGGGAACAGAGAAGCAGAGGTAGAGTAATCTATTCTGAAGAAGTCAAAGTGATTACACTCTTTCCTGACCTCACTTCTTAAAATTACATTAGGCTAGGAATATGTTTTGCACTTATATTACAAAAGATTGGTCCTGCACTAGTTTTTGATTGGTTTCCTTTTGACTAATCTGTCAGTATCATTATTTTCTTATTCATTTGTTTATCTGCTTCTTATTCCTACTTGATCCTTGTTTTTACTTATTTTTTCATCCTTTACCTTTGTCTTTTTCATGCATTGCTCCACCTGTAATTGCTAAGCAATGCAAATAGGCATACACGCACATATAACCATACTTCCTTCTGTATCTGCATCCAATTTTATTATTACTTTAGTCCAAGCTTATTGAATCCTGACTAATCCAGAGTAATTGTATATTCACTTATTATATCAGTAGTCCACATTCCTTCCTTTACTTATGGGAAAAATATTCAATATCCTTCCTATATGAGAAAACTTCTAAAAGAGGAGCATTAAATGACTATAATGTAAAACACAGACCCTGGTGAATGAGAATGTACAGGAACCAAAGTTGTACAATGGTTTTTAACACCCCATATGGGTTGATTTTTAAGCTATTTCTCCTCAGCTTCAAAGAAACCCTTTTACTCTTTGCTATGTAATGATGAGGCTGGGACTCTGGAAAACACATTCAGCTTTCCCAAAAGACCCTTGTTAAACTCTGCCTACAGAGAGCTCTGAAGGAGACTTAGCTACCAGAAGAGGAAGAAGGGGGACTCCACTTCCTATGAAGCTCTACAAGTGGTTCTTCACCCTGACTGTAGCTGTTGGCTCCTCCAGTAGCAGCCGGCTTCAGTTTGAGTTTCCTATATTAGAAGAAGTCCCTTATCTTCCTTCAGAAGAACAAGTTGTAGCCTCTTGAGCCCCTTTCTCAGAAATCCAGTGCCCCTCGCACAGTTTGTGAAGTATAATAATTTTTACCTCTTCCCACTCTAGATGTGGTAGATACTCCAAGCAGTTACCATCTTACTGTCCCCTTTTGTCTTTTACTTTCTCTAATACTTCATTAGCAATTCCTTATATTAAATTCTCTTTGTTAAAATAATGATGTTGTCTCTAATCTCTTGAATGGACCTTGCTTGATATACTATTTTTAATTTTGGCAATTATCACCTAGCTACTAGTAGTTGAGTAGAAGATAAAAATTCAAAGTTAATTTCCCTCCGTAATTCCCTTGCATGTACAGTTTCCCCTTAGAAAACACTGGATCATAAGACTGACTTATAGTATTTTCCTCTGGCAAAAAAGCTGTATCCTACAGGTAACTTACTGGGTTTCATTTCCACATATATCATTTATATATATAAAAAAAAATCATTTTCATTACAACCTACTTCAAGTAATTGTTTTGGAAAAAGGATAGAGTTTATAAAGTTACTATAGTGAGATGTATTTAAGTAGGCAAAAACAATATAAACCCATGGAATAAGAGCACTAAACAAGGTAATGTTTAAATCATTCATTCATTCAAAAGTAAACATTGATTATGTGACAAACATGATCCTTCAAGTCATGAAAAAATTGGTTCTTATTTTCAAAGATTTTATACCCCATGAAGAGGAGACTTTGACAGGTCATATGATATTGAAAATATATCAAACATACACTACGCCTTTTT
The DNA here is from genome assembly GCF_005190385.1 of Monodon monoceros. Taxonomy (NCBI): domain Eukaryota; kingdom Metazoa; phylum Chordata; class Mammalia; order Artiodactyla; family Monodontidae; genus Monodon; species Monodon monoceros. The sequence goes on from NW_021703785.1 coordinate 35,890,011, forward strand.
AAAAATTCCAATGCAAGAGGAATGCAGGACATACGGTGAGGGGGGGAATGAAAGAAATTTGAAGAGTAGTATATAACATCAGTGGAGGCATGAAGGAGGACACAGATCATTCAACAAACAAACAACTTGATGTTTTAATGATGATGGTAATTGTCTGAGAATATAGAATAAACTTCAGAAATAGTCCTCCTTCATAAAGTCCATTACCCAAAAAGGTAACTTACGTGGAGTTTTATTCTTTTAAGATCATCTAATGTTTCATAACAAATAAAACCTAGTGGCTTAAAACAACAGCAATCAATTATTTTGCTTTTAATCTACAATTTAAATCAGTCATCTCTGTTTTAATCAATTTAAAATGCAGCATCTCCATTTGGGCTGGAGGACAATTTGTAAGAAGGTAAGTTCACATAGCAAGTAAATTGGTACAGGCAGTCAGTTGGAAGCATAGCTGCAGCTAGTAGTAGGACCTGGGTTCCCCTCTACACAAGCCCCTTTGTATGGGGAAGCTTGAGCTTCCTTACAAGGTGGTGGCTGAGTTCCAAGAATAAGTATTCTAAGAGACAGGAAGTAGAAGCTGCCAGTTCTGTAAGGCATTGGCCCAGAAATTGGCACAATCCACTTCTTCTATATTCTTTTTGGTTAATTAATCATAGGGTCCTCAAAAATTCAAAGGAAGGGACCACAAACCCCACATTTTGGTGGAGGATTGTCCAAGAATATGAAGCCATCTCCAAAGTACTATATATACATTCTGTAATATTTGTACCTATCTCTTACTTATGTTAGCATATATTCAGGTAATCAGTTTAAAGATGTCAACATCAAAACATCAGGAATAGCTCACAATTTAAAATTATATCCAGAGGCTGTTCAATGCATTTTTTAAAGTACATTAGATATATCTATGGGCAGTTCTTCCTAAAAATAGGCATGGGTATTTTGGGGAGGAAGAAATCTTTCTTTACCCTCCTTGGTTCTTCTGATTCATTTAAGAATCAATTTTTAAAAATTTATTTATTTTATTTTTGGCTGCATTGAGCCTTTGTTGCTGCATGCCGGCTTTCTCTAGTTGTGGTGAGCAGAGGCTACTCTTTGTTGCGGTGCATGGGCTTCTCACTGAAGTAGCTTCTCTTGTTGTGGAGCACAGGCTCTAGGTGCACAGGCTTCAGTGGTTGTGGCTTGCAACTTCTAGAGCACAGGCTCAGTAGTTGTTGTGTACAGGCTTAGTCGCTCTGCGGCACATGGGATCTTCCCAGACCAGGGATCAAAGCCATGTCTCCTGCATTGGCAGGAGGATTCTTAACCACTGCACCACCAGGGAAGCCCCCTAAGAATTAAATTGACATGAGACAGATTAACAGGAGAACAATCAAACAAAAGCTTGATAACATTTTTAATACATGGGAGAGACGGGTAAAATGAGTAATTCACCAAAATGACCAAAGTCCTACCATAAATATAATACCATCTTCAGTTAAAGACTAAAGAGGATGTTCAGGGTAGTGGTTTGGGACTTCAAAGGGGTGGAATGTAATTCACATGGAGATGGAAAAGCAAATGTTTGGTAAGCAAATGTTTTCTGGGACTCGTAGAGACAATGGGACACAGAAAGGAATTTTAACAAGCAGACTTTGCTAGGTTCCTTCTTGTCTATACACCTAGCTCATACTATAGTTATCTGCGGGGATAGCTCCCGTCCTGTAACACTTCCTCTATCTACATTCTTTTAAGCAGTTAGGGGGAAAGTCAAAGGTTTTTCCTGAGTCAGACATTTAAAATGATGAACCTAAATTAATCCTCATGCCAAGGAGACACACTTTGGGGTGGCAAATTTTGCTCCCCTACAGACATTTACTGCTACATCTTGAGCCAGTAACTGTGAACACATCTACTCACAGATGAGTAAGAAGATGAAAATAAATAGGGAGTTGAAAGTTTTCTATTCCATTTCTCTTGTCTTAGTATTTTAACAAGTCACAGTGTGTGTTTGACATATGGCTTATCATCACTGTTATTTTCTTATCCATTTCTATCTACCTTTCTATAATGTAAGCTCCAGGCTGGCAAGAGTTGTCTTACAATGTATTTTTCAACTAACAAAAATAGTAAGCTTCTAAGGAAATATTAATAATGAAAATGAGTTATAGTAGATTGGGATGGTGATAATTACTCTCAATTAATTAATTATTCTAAGAAAGGGAAACAGTATATATGTACAAACTGTATATTATTGTGGAATATATATCTATATATATATCTATATATATCTATATCTATCTATCTATATCTATATATCTATATCTATCTATCTATCTATCTATATATATATACATACATAAATATTTTGGGGCTGATAGTCTTTGTTGTTTACCGTAATGCTAATTCTGCTAAAGCTGTTGATTTAAGGAAATTTTATGATATCTGGGATTTACTTCATATCAATTCAGAGGGAGGAGAAATAGGGGGGAATATAAATAAAAAAGTATTGGTCATGAATTAATAATTTGAGGTTAATTAAACTATTCATCATACATTTTTAAATGTCTAAAATTTTCCATAATAAAAAGTTAAATACAGAAGTTTTACTCATAAAAAAATATTAAGAAATGTTTATCAGTAATACTTCTGGGTTTGACTTTTGAAAGAAAGTTGTTAAAAATTACTAATCCTAAAAGAGTTTGAGAATATAAATTTTCAATCTCTATCAGTTTAATGATGATCTCTAATGATTAAGATGCCAACATATATTATTTAATCAAAGAGAAGAACCATTAGACATACTAACATATTTCAAATACAACAGTCATTTGTAATCTACAAACCCTAATGATTCAGTTTCTCTTATTCCTTGTAAAAAGCCTATGTTTAAACATGAAGTTTTAGTCCCCTTCAGCAGCAAAAAATAGTCTTCACTATGTAAATCGATGCAAGGTTGGCACACAAGGCCTGCAGCCAAACAGACTGAAACAATATGACCAAAGCTGATATTATATTTCACATATTAATGAAGCATTACTTTAGGAATAAAAGAGGAACCATTTAAATATTAACACTATTAGTCCAGTATATCAAAACAAATACCTTCCTTCATACATATTTAAACTCTGGGAATGAGATAAAGTCTTTCAACACTAGGCTCTATTCTTCCTGAAACAGACAAGGATAACCTATCATAGAACAGTACTTTCCCTCACTGAAGTTTCACCAGTTGGTATGAACCATAACATTTAGATGGAAAATTATAATCTTTGTTTGCTTTTCTAGTAAGATAACACATTTTATACTCATGCTAGGGAGAAAAAAAAGTACTTGTGTTTATGTACTATTCATGCATATTTACTTACATACTAGCTCACTTGGGCAATAAAAACGTGCTGAATTTTGTTAGTACATATAGTACTCTATTATCTGTTTGGGGGTTAAAATACTTACTTTATAAATGAAGTAGAAGACATAAGAAAATTTAAGGTAACAGAAAGAGAAACTCTAGACTTTCTGAAAACTAACTCTGCTTTCTATTTTGTGGTGTCTCTCTACTTTCTGTAGCTTCAGAGTCATGAGAAAAAAAAATTAGAATTTTGGAATTATATGGCTACTAAATGTAATAGTTTCTGTAGATCCTGTAATTGTTATGATAATAATGATCATTCCAAGGGATAAAGTCTAGTGGAATTTTCCTTCTCACTCACTGAGCAGTCCAATGTGGATTTTCATTAAGAAACTTTCTAGGAAGCAATTCAGGGAGTCAAGTTCCTTCCAAATTTTGTCTGCATCATCAACATGTTTCTTCAAAAGTCACTATTTAAGGAGTAAGTAAACATGAGGAAGGTAGGTTCATTTCTTAACAACTTCAGGCCCAAAATGACACACACATCCTACTCTCTTGATGGTGGCATCACTGAGTCCATTCTAGTGTCCCTACTGGTCCTTTGTGCCTCTCCTGGCACAGGCATAGGGCATGGAGGTGCCACATGCCTGGAGGAGGTGAGGAGAGAGGAAGGAGGAAGGGAAGAAAGAGATGAAGAAAGTGCCACCAGAACCCAGACAGCCCAGGGTGGGTAGACTGACTGAAGACCTCCCAGGATGCTTTTCACAGACTGTCATAAACTGGTGCTCCAGCTTCCATCCTCCCCAAAAGATTAACAATTAGACATTGATTTTTAGCTTTTTAAGGACCCTCCATACCGTTCTCCACAGTGGCTCTATCAATTTACATTCCCACCAACAGTGCAAGAGGGTTCCCTTTTTTCCACACTCTCTCCAGCATTTACTGTTTGTAGATATTTATCATGGCCATTCTGACTGGTATGAGGTGATCCCTCATTGTAGTTTTGATCTGAATCTCTCTAATAACTAGTGATTTGAGGCATCTTTTCATGTGCCTCTTGGAGGGAGGTCCAAGAGGGAGGGGTTATATGTATACATACAGATGATTCACTCTGTTGTACAGCAGAAACTAACACAACATTGTAAAGCAACTATACCCCAATAAACAAAACAAAACAAGCTATACACAGAGCTGTACCAAAACAACTCTGGGAGAAATCTGGAGTCTACTTCAGAAGCTTCAACAACACAGAGGAACAAAAAACTGGAGAATAACCACACAGAAAAAGAAGGAAGAACAACTTTATTTTGTTTGCATTATCCCATCCCAAAAGCTGCCATTGCTCAGCAGCAAGAGGAAACTCCCAACCTAGAAAGAGTTCTCCTTCCTGGGAAACTAAGAACAGAGTGAGCAAGGTGTTGCCTCAGCTTTTTTGCTTACCTCCTGCAGATCTGCTTCAGTTTCACCCCCCACTAAGAAGTCAGCAAAGCTAAGACTCATAGATATGACCAATAACAAGAAAGAAAAGAAGAAGCTACCAATACCAGTCACATAGCAGGAGAAAGAGTGTTCCCAGTAACATGCTCTGTAGACAATTGCAAAAGTTTTTGCCACTGAAGAAATCAACAGCCAGCAGAGCTGTCATAGACCCCTGTAGATTTCATCAGCTCTCTCCTATCTTCTGATACTGGTCTGCACCACTGGGTTCACTCTTCCAGCTGCACACCTGACAACCCTTCCCCAACTCCCATCACCAGCCTCCAATGCTGTCCGCCCACGGAGACACCCAGCAGTCATGGCAGTGCACACTGACAGCCAGGGCCTCTACAGCTTCTATTGTGCTCAGTTGGCCCCAGACCTTGCTGCATACCTTAGTTCTCACCACTACATGTTTTTGTAACTGGCCCCTGCTACTACACAAAAACCTGCAGCTGACCCCCACAACTGAGATTGTACACACCACTGGCTCCAGACAATACCACTGCTTGTCATGATCTTAGATGGTAGACTAGGAGGCACCATTGAGGACCATAAAAACCCTTGCAGTCTCTGTGGATCACCTCACAGTGTTTAGCAAGGACCATATGATTGTTGATGCTGAGGACTACAATGACCTAAGCCAACAAGTTACCATGCCCTGAGACCTGGTTTGAACAGGCTTCCACACTTGGTTTCCTTCACTAAGCATAGCAAGCTTCATCATCCCTGCATCCACAGGTGAAGATTTTCTTATTGGAGACAGTTTATAAATTTTGGAAGAGGTAACAGTGTCTTAAAATGCAGAGGTACAAGGTTACAGGGAGAAGAACCAAGGAAATAATTCTTCATGAAAGGAATATGGAACATCTTTAGCAACTGGGCCCAAAGGAATGGATATCCAGGAATTGAAGACAGATAATTAAAGCACTCCATACAACAGCAGCAGAATACAAATTCTCCCAAGTGCACACAGAACCTACTCCAAGAAAGATCATATGTAGTCACAAAACAAGCCTCAGCAAATTTAAGAAGATTAAAATTATATTAAGTATCTATTCTAAACACAATGGTATAAAACTATAAATTAACAAGAGGAGGAAAACTGGAAAATTAATGAATGTGTGGAAATTAAATAACACACTCCTGAACATCCATTGGGTAAAAAATGAAATCAGAAGAGAAATTTAAAAATATATTGAAATAAATGAAAATGAAAATACAGCACACCAATACTAATGGGAGGCAGCAAAGGAGTACTAAAGGGGAGTTTATAGTGATAAATACCTACATGAAGAAAAAAAGAAAAATATCAAATAAAATCTAGCTTTGCTCCTCAAGGAACTAGGAAAAAAAGCCCAGAATTATCAGAGGGACGGAAATAACAAAGATCAAAGCAGAAATATATGAAATAGAGAAGAGAAAAATAATAGAAAAGATCAACAAAACTAACAGATGGTATTTTGAAAAGGTAAAACAATTGGCCAACCTTTAGCTAACTTACCAAGAAAAAGAGAGATGATTCAAATAGTTAAAATTATAAGTGAAAAAGAAAATATTACACTGAATTACAACTTTTACCATAGAAATACAATACTGTGAAAAATTATATACTAACAAACTGGAAAACCTAGAAGAAATGAATACATCTCTAGAACCATATTACCTATAAAGTCTGAATCATGAAGAACTAGAAAATCTGAACAGAGCAGTAACAAATAAGGAGATTGAATTAGTAATAAAAAAACTTTCAATTAAAAACAAAACAAAAATACTAGCACCAGATCATTTCATGCATTAATTCTACCAAATATTTAAATGAGAATTGATGTCAATTCTTATAATTCTTCTCAAACTCTTCCAAAAAGATGAGGGAATGCTTACCATTTGATGAGGCCAGCATTACCATGATACCAAATCTAGACAAGATAACTATGGGCCAATATCCCTGATGAATATAGATGTAAAAATTCTCAGTAAAATACTATTAAACTGAATCCAACAGCATACTAAAAGTATCATACACTGTGATAAGTGAGATTTATTTCTGCAATGCAAGGATGATTTAATATATGTATATCAGTAAATATGATACACCACATTAATAGCATGGAAGACAAAAATCATATAATCATCTCAATGGATACAGAAAGAGCATTTGTCAATATTTGACACCCTTTCATGACAAAAACTTCCCAAAAATTGAACATAGAAGGAAACATACCTCAACATAATAAAAACAATAGATGGCAAACCAACAGTTAACATCATACTCCAAGATGAAATGCTGAAAAGCTTTCCCTCTAAGATCAAGAACATGACAGGACTGAACACTCTCACCACTCCTATTCAAGAGTGTGATGGAAGTCCTAGCCAGAGCAATTAGACAAGAAGAGTAATAAAAGTCATCCAAATCAGAAAGGGAGAAGTAAAATTCTCTCTGTTTGAATATGACATGATTTCATATGTATAAAAAATCCTAAAGACTCCACAAAAACAACTGTTAGAACTAATAAACAATTTCAATAAAGCTGCAAGATACAAAATCAACATACAAAATCAGTAACATTTCTATACAGTAACAATGAACTATTTGAAGAAGAAATGAAGAAAACAATCCCATTCACAATAGCATAAAAACAATAAAATACTTAGAAATAAATTTATCCGAGGAAGTGAGATGTCCATCATGGACAACTACAAGATATTGATGAAAGAAACTGAAGACACAAATAAATGAAAAGATATCCAATGTTCATGGACTGGAAAAGTTAATATTGTTAAAATGTCTATACTACCAAAAGCCATATAGAGCCAATGCAATCACTATCAAAATTTCAGTGGCATTTTTCACAGAAATAGAAAAAATAAATAAATAAATTTGCATGAAACCACAAAAAAAAACCAAATTGCCAAAACAATCTTGAGAAAGAACAAAGCTGGAGAGATAACACTTCCTGATTTCAAACTATACCACAAAGCTTTTACTATCAAAAGAGTATACTATTGACATAAAAACAAACACATAGACCAATAGGATAGAATCAAGAGCTCAGAAATAAATCCACACATGTATGGTAAATTAATATTTGAGAAGGTTCCCAGGAAGACTCAATGGAGAAAATAGAGTCTCTCCAGTTAATAGGATTGGGAAAACTGGAAATCCACATGAAAAAGAATGAAATTGGACCCCTAACTTATAAGACTCACAAAAATTAAGGACTTAATATATGGATTTAAGACTTAAATGCAAGACCTAACACCATAAAACTCCTAGAAGAAAACACAGAGGAAAAGCTCCTTGACCTTGGTTTTGCAATGATTTTTTTTTTTGATATGACACCAAAAGCACAAGCAAAAAAAGCAAAACAAAACAAAACAAAGTGTGACTATATCAAACTAAAAGCTTCTGCACAGCAAAAGAAGCAGTGAACAAACTAAAAAGGCAGCCTAGAGCATGAGAGAAAATATTTGCAAACCATGCATCTGATAAGGGGTTGATATCTAAAATATATAAGGAACTTAGACAATTCAAAAGCAAAAAAAAAAAAAAAATTCCAATTAACAAGTGGGCCAAAAATAAAGTTACAAGGTGGACCTGAATAAACTTTTTTCCAAAGTAGATATACAAATGGCCAACAGGTACATGGAAAAGTACTAAATATCACTAATAATTGGGATAATGCAAATCAAAATCACAGTGAGGTATCATTTCACATCCATTAGAATGGTTATCAAAAAGACAAGAGGTAATAAATACTGGTGAGGATGTAGAGAAAAGGGAAATCTAGCATACTTTTGGGAGAAATGTACACTGGTATGCCCACTATGGAAAACAGTATGGAGGTTCCTCAAAAAATTAAAAATAGAACTGCCATATGATCTAGCAATCCTACTTCTGCATAAGTAGCTGAAGAAGATGAAATCACTATCTCAGAGATATCTGCACTTCTGTGTTCATTTCAGCATTATTCACAATAGCCAAGGCATGAAAACCTCCTAAAGTTCCAACCGTAGATGAAGGGATAAAGTAGGAATTTGGTATCCTCACCAAGTAAGGATTTGGTATCCTTTGGTATAAATGTACAATGGAATATTATTCAATCATTAAAAAAAGAATGAAATTACTCCATTTGTGACAACATGAATGGACTTTGAGGGCATTATGATAAGCAAACTAATCAGACAAAGAAAAATACTGTATGTTTGCGGAATTGGAAAACATTGAACTTATATAAACAGAGAGTAGAATGGTAGTTTCTAGGGCTGAGGGGTGGGGGAAATGGGGAGATGATGGTAAGGTTACAAACTTCCAGTTCGAAGAGGAATAAGTTCCAGGGATCTAATGCACAGTATGGTGATTAGAGTAACAATACTACATTGTATTGAAAGCTGCTATGAGGTTAGAGGTTTAATGTTCTTACCATAACTACAACAACAACAAAATGGTAATTATGTGAGGTAAACAATGTTTTAACTAACCTTATTGTAGTATTTCACAGTATATACACATATCATATCATCACATTGTATGCATTAAACATATACAATATTATATGTCAATTTTATCACAATAAAGCTGACCAAAAAAAAAGAAAAATTGAAGAAAGAAAAAGAAAGAAATGGATGATCTTTTGTAGGAAGGTTATCTCCTCTCAATCCTTGAGTTGACAATTTGGGCATGTATTAACTTCTATGGACACATCTGAATTGGACACAGGGGAGAATGGACAGGATCTTAGTCTGTTTCCTATGAAAATTGTTTTAATGCCTGTCAAACTATTGCAGGCTGTTTTTTTTAAGACCATGTAGGTGATTTCTTTTAGGAAAAATTGTCTCAAAAACTTAGTATAGACTGATTTCATACTTTTTCCTATTCCTCCTGCTAAAGAAGCACAACAGAAAACCTTGTCCATTATGTATAAACAGATGTTAAATGACTCAATGTTAAAGAGAAGAAAGAGTAGCTGGTCACCTCAGGTCCTGAGAACAACATGGTAATGAATTTTGACACCAAAAATGTTATCTATAAAAAGAAAAATCAATAAATTTTACCTTAAGAAAAGTAGAAACTTTTGTTCTATGAAAAACTCTGTTAAGAGGGTGAAAACTCAAGCTACAGACAGGAAAAAAGATATTTGCAAATCACAAGCACAAATCAAACAAAAGACTAGAATTTAAAATATAATTCTGGAAACTCAAAAGTTAAAAAAATCCAATTAGAAAATGGGCAAAAGACATGAAGAGATATTTCACAAAAGTGCATATGCAGATGGGAAATAAGTACATAAAAAGATGTTCAGCATTATTAACCATTAGGGAAATGCAAATTAAACACAATGAAATATCACTACACACCTATTAGAATACCTAAAATTAAAACAAACAAACAAACACAGTGACATCAAATTTTGACAAGGGTGGAAACTGGATCACTCATACATTGCATGTCAGAGTGTAAAATTACACAGCCACTCTGGAAAACAGATTGTCAGCTTCTTTAGAAACTAAACATGTAACTTTCATTTGGCCCATGCTTGCATTCCTGAACATTTATCCTAGAGAAATTACAACTTATGTCCACAGAAAAATCTGTACAGAAAAAATTATAACAGTTTTATTCATAATAGCAAAAATAGTCTTTTCCAAAATCTGGAAACAAATCATGCTCTTCAATGAGCAAATGGTTAGACAAAGTATATCCATACCATAAATGATACTGAGCAATAAAAAGAACTATTAATATACATAACAACATGATACATCTCCAGAAAATTATACTAAGTGAAAAACACCAATCCTTAAAGTTTACATATCAGAAGATTCTATTTCTATAAAATTCTTGAAATTACAGAATTATAAAGGTGGAAAACACATTAATGTTTGCCAATGGTTTGTGATGGTGGGGAGTAGGGTGTGAGTCTGACTATAAAGAGATAACATGAGGGAGATCTTTTGGTAATGGAATATAGCTTGTTATCTTGATTGCAGTGGTGATTATCCAAATCTACACAAGTGATAAAGTGATATAAAATTATACATAGACATTATACCAATGTCAAAATCCCGGTTTTGATATTGTACTATAATTATGGAAGAAGTTACCATGGGGAGAAACTGGATGCAGAATACATGGGACCTATTTCATTATATTTGCAACTTCCGGTGCATCTATAATAATTTCAAAATTAAAAATTTTAGAAATAGTATATGTGATATGTTTTCAAGTCTGTTCCATGTAAAGTAACCATACTCAGAGTACCTCCCTGTAAATATTTTTTAAGCCCTTTTTTTGTTGTTTTTATTTTTGGCTTCCCTGCATCCATGGTCCCTGTCCCTTTTAATTTTCTGACAGCTACCTTAAGGCAATCCAAAACAAAAGGCTCAGATCTTTAACATCACAGAAAAGATTAAAGCCTATTGTTACAGATTAGAGCTCTAATGTTAATGATGCTGTCATTTGCTTAAATGAAAAGTCTTACAAGACCTTTGTCACTCAAGGCCTATTCCTTCAGTCTTTAGTCATCTGTATTGTTAATATAACTGGAGTTACTCTGTAATATAAAAAAGAAATTGTTGCACTGGCATAAGGGTCAGGCAGGGTGAGAAAAGTGATATCAGAGATTGGAAAGTTCGAGATCTTTGTCAGGCGATGACAAACTATTTGGTAACTCATCATTATAAATACCTTGGTAGGAAGACCACATGCCTCCTGAGCTTGAAGTTCCATTAAATGGTGGTAAAGAGCCGAAGTTTCTGTGAGGTGCCACTCTTGGTTGAATGGTAGCCTCTGCCATAATATCAACTAGCATTGTTTTTCAACAGGCTTTGGTATTTTGAAGACATCATATATTGTTTGTACTGTAGTAAAAATTGTTTCTAAAGGTTAATTGCCAGGAGGCTACTGATTTCCTTAAGTAGTATTAAATACTCTTTAATGCAATGATAATTCATATGATGATGTGGACATGCCAAAATTAATATTTATGTCAATTATGGTTTTTTATTACAAAAAATAGAATACAATTTTTTAAGTGTAAAATATGCATTATTCTAACATAATAAATATACTTAGGTTGGAAGTTCCAGAATTTGTTCAGTGACTCCATAATATCAGGATCTGGGTCAGCTTCTCTGTGGAGCTCTTGACCATCTCTTTATGGTTACAAGATGGCTTTTAGTATGCCTAAGAAGCATAAAAATGTCCAAAAAGAAGAAAGAAGTATGAGATGAACGGATGGTGAGACAGCTTGAGTAGCATTTCTTTCTATTAAGTATTTTGAAGAAATTCTCTTTACTATAAAATCTCCTCTTATATATTTTTGCCAAACCTGGTTATATAACCATTTCTAAATGAATCATTAGCAAAATGAATGAGTTCATTCTCTAGAGATATTGTCCAGTATTTGACAAACACCAGAACAAACCCCACAACTATTTTAGCCAGAAAGGAGAGGTAGAACACCAACAGTAGGTATCACACCATGAAAAGACAGAACTTAGAGGACAGTTATGAGTCCTAATAAAATCCAGTGCACCTTAATAAATATAACAGAAATTACACGGGGCAAATGTATTAATTTAATTAGTATTGGATGGATTAAATTCAGATCCCACTACTTAGTGCATAGTTAACCTTAGAATCTTATAAAATATTTATCATTATAATATACAGGCATATTTTTTCTATTCCATGTCACTATATATAATCTTTAAATTAGGTGATCCTTTTCCCATCTCACCCTGCCCTATCGATGATGGAAGATTTGAATAAACATAGTACCAAACTTACTAGATTTTCTATGATAATCATAATTTCAAATACTCCATACCATTAATCCTTAAATATAATAGTAAATTCTAGATCAAATATCTCAAATATACCTTCCATAATCTTCCATAAAATTCTTCACTTTTATTTACTCCACCCACATACACATGGTACCATTGACTAAGATGATTCTTAAGTTGATGAGAAAGGCAGAAAATTGCAGAGATGGGGAAAATATAAGTCATTTACCCTCTTCAGTCAAGTGGAGAATTATTTGTAATAATTCAAAAGAAATACTGATAGAATAAATATATTTTGAATATTTAATAAAATAAGACATTAAATAATAAAGATTTATTTACTTATTTTTCAAAAAATGTCATGCAATTATTGTACATAGAATCAACATTTACTATGAGCAAATACCATGTAATGCCATTGGGCAGTACAAAGATTAATCAGACCTGAACATCATCTTAAAGCATTTAGGTTCTAATATAGAAGTTAAGTCAATAGTGGTTCAGTTCAGTTCGTTTCCAGAAGATGTCAATGTCCTATAAATGTTCAAAGAAATAAAAGTTATTCTCCACTTTCTCTCTTTCTCCTACTCCATTGAGGACAGATAGAGCAGAGAAAATACCAAGAAAATTTCAAGAATCAAGGAAATCTCAGTGTTGGAAGAGGCATTTTATCAAAGCTTTGACACTCAGAATTTATATTTGTAAAGACAGAGATAAAAGAATTTCAGGTGGAGAATTCTGTATAAGGAAAGATACATGATAAAATTAGGGGCACATTATGGAGGAGCATAAATGCTAGCCTAAATTATATGGAATTTATATAGTTCAAAATTCAGCATACATAGAATTCAACAGGAGATAAACTGAAAAATCTTTCAAATAGGGAGACAAGATGAATAATATGCCAGAAGACTAGAACATGATTTTTATTAAATAGCAATTTAATTTTTTTCTCCCTTTTCAGGGACTCCTTACATTTACCTTTCTGCTTTGGCATGTGTTATCTCTTATAATGTCCTTTCTTTTCTAATTTTTTTCTAATCTCTGTGACAATACTCAACAATATTCAAAGATAGGAGATAAATTACCTGTGTATAGGAAAATAAGTTTTTTTAAATTAATAAACAAATATATAACTCTTCTTCATTAAAACCCTTCATGAATTCATATGCTAATGATGCTTATTTATTGGTGTAGTTATAAATATAAAATATTCAGAATATTTATAACTTCAAATGGCAGAAGCCCAGGTGACTTTTTATGTCCCCCTTAGAAATCATTTTTTTGAAAGTCTGAAGGACGCCCTGCCCTCTTCACTAACAAGGGCAGATGCAAAGGGGAAGAGAAATTGGGAGTTGGAGGAAGGCTGCATTCTTCCTCAAAGCAGCTGGACAGGCAGCACTTTGCTGGGCTGTGTCTTTCATTTCCTCAAAGCACAATGTGACAGTAGTGTACAGCATGGGGGAACAAGGCAGCTGCTTCCCCACTCTGCAGGGATAGAGCCTAGAAATTGGAAGAAAATCCAGTACAGTGATTTCTTAAGGAAAGTAAGGTGCCACACAGAATTAAACCCTAATCTACAATCGCTTCCTCAAGGGAAAGACACAGCTTATACATTTTTAATACATAGACTAGTTTAACATGAAGTTGAAAGTAATCATGGTTGCACTACAAACAGTGTTTTCATTGCTCAAAGTAGGAGAAAAAGAAACACAGAGATGTGTCCTCAAAGCAACTATACCATTAAAATAGTTTTGGTTATTAAGAAGAAAATAACATTTTTCATTTGATTCGTTCATATGTTTAATTGTCTAGAATTATTAATTTTTTAAAACATATTTATTGGAGTATAATTTCTTTACAATGTTGTGTTAGTTGCTGCGGTATAACAAAGTGAATGAGCTATATGTATACATATATCCCCATAAACCCTCCCTCTTGCATCTCCCTCCCACCCTCCTTATCCCACCTCTCTATGTGGACACAAAGCACAAAGCTGATCTCCCTGTGCTATGTGGCTGCTTTCTACTAGCTATCTATTTTATATTTGGTAGTGTACATATGTCCATGTCACTCTCTCATTTTGTCCCAACTTACCCTTCCCCCTCCCTGTGTCCTCAAGTCCATTCTTTATGTCTGAATCTTTATTCCTATCCTGGCCCTAGGTTCATCAGAACCTTTTTTTTTTTTTTTTTTTAGATTCCATATATATGTGTTAGCATACGGTTTTTGTTTTCCTCTTTCTGACTTACTTCACTCTGTATGACAGACTCTAGGTCCATCCACCTCACTACAAGTAACTCAATTTCATTTCTTTTTATGGCTGAGTAGTATTCTGGAAAGCTATAAGTAAAAGAATGAATTTAGAATACTTCTTAACACCATAAACAAAAATAAATTCAAAATGGATTAAGGAACTAAATGTAAGGCCAGACACTATAAAACGCTTGGAGGAAAACATAGGCCAAACACTCTATGACATAAATCAAAACAGTGTATGTAAGTCTATGCCTCTCTCTCACTTAGTCCCAGAATACCCTTTCCCCTCCCCATGTCCTCACGTCAATTCTATATGTCTGCATCTTTATTCCTGTCTTGCCCCTAGGTTCTTCAGAACGATTTTTCTTTATTTTTTAGATTCCATATATATGTGTTAGCATAAGGTATTTATTTTTCCCTCTCTGACAGATTACACTCTGTATGATAGTCTCTAGGTCCATCCACCTCACTACAAATAACTCAATTTCATTTCTTTTTATGGCTGAGTAATACCCCATTGTATATATGTGCCAAATCTTCTTTAGCCATTCATCTGTTGATGGACACTTAGGTTACTGGCTATTGTAAATAGAGCTGCAATTGAAAATTTTGGTGCATGACTCTTTTTGATTTATGGTTTTCTCAGGGTATATGCCCAGTAGTCAGATTGCTGGGTCATATGGTACTTCTATTTCTAGATTTTTAAGGAACTTCCATACTGATTTCCACAGTGGCTGTACCAATTTACATTCCCACCAACAGTGCAGGAGGGTTCCCTTTCCTCCACACCCTCTACAACATTTATTATTTGTAGACTTTTTGATGATGGTCATTCTCCCTGGTGTGAGGTGATACCTCATTGTAGTTTTGATCTGCATTTCTCTAATGATTAGTGATGTTGAGCATCCTTTCATGTGTTTGTTGGTCAACTACATATCTTCTTTGGAGAAATGTCTATTTAGGTCTTCTGTCCATTTTTGGATTGGGTTGTTTCATTTTTTGATAGTGAGCTGCATAAGCTTCTTGTATATTTTGGAGATTAATCCTTTGTCAGTTGCTTCGTTTGCAAACATTTACTCCCATTCTGAGGGTTGTCTTTTCATCTTGGTTACGGTTTCCTTTGCTGTGGAAAAGGTTTTAAGTTTCATTAGGTCCCGTTTGTTTATTTTTATTTCCATTTCTCTAGAAGGTGGGACAAAAAGGATCTTGTGATTTCAGTCATAGAGTGTTCTGCCTATGCTTTCCTCTAAGAGTTTTATAGTGTCTGGCCTTATATTTAGGTCTTTAATCCATTTTGAGATTATTTTTATGTATGGTGTTAGGGAGTGTTCTGATTTCATTCTTTTACATGTAGCTGTCTAGGTTTCCCAGCAACACTTCTTGAAGAGGCTGTCTTTGCTCTACTCTATATTCTTGCCTCCTATGTCAAAGATAAGGTGACCATATACATGTGGGTTTATCTCTGGGCTTTCTATCCTGTTCCACTGATCTGTATTTCTGTTTTTGTGCCAGTACCATACTGTCTTGATTACAGTAGCTTTGTAGTATAGTCTGAAGTCCAGGAGCATGATACCTCTAGCGCCATTTTCCTTTCTCAAGATTGCTTTGGCTATTCAGGGTCTTTTGTGTTTCCATACAAATTATGAAATTTTTTGTTCTAGCTCTGTGAAAAATGCCATTGATAGTTTGGTAGGGATTGCACTGAATCTGTAGATTGCTTTGAATAATATAGTCCTTTTCACAATGTTGAATCTTCCAATCCAAGAACATGGTATATTTCTCCATCTGTTGGTATCATCTTTAATTTCTTTCATTAGTGTCTTATAGTTTTCTGCATACAGGTCTTTTTTCTCCTTAGGTAGGTTTACTCATAGGCATTTTATTCATTTTGTTGCAATGGTAAATGGGGGTGTTTCCTTAATTTCTCTTTCAGATTTTTCATCACCAGTGTATAGGGATGCAAGAGATTTCTATGCATTAATTTTGTATCTTGCTACTTTACCAAATTCACTAATTAGTCCTTGTAGTTTTCTGGTAGCATATATAGAATTCTCTATGTATAGGGTCATGTTATCTGCAAACACTGACAGTTTTACTTCTTTTCCAATTTGGATTCCTTTTATTTTTTTTTCTTCTCTGATTACTGTGGCTAAAACTTCCAAAACTATGTGGAAAAATAGTGGTGAGAATGGACAACCTTGTCTTATTCCTGATCTTAGAGGAAACGGTTTCAGTTTTTCACCATTGAGAATGATGCTGGCTGTGGGTTTGTCATACATGGCCTTTATTATGTTGAGGTAAATTCCCTCTATGCCTACATCCTGGAGGGTTTTTATCATAAATGGGTGTTGAATTTTGTCAAAAGCTTTTTCTGTGTCTATTAAGATGATCATATCATTTTTCTCCTTCAGTTTGTTAATATGGTTTATCACATTGATTGATTTGTGTATATTGAAGAATCCTTGCATTCCTGAGATAAACCCCATGTGATCATGTTGTATGAACCTTTTAATGTGCTGTTGGATTCTGTTTCCTGGTATTTTGTTGAGGATTTTTGTATCTCTGTTCATCAGTGACATTGCCCTGTAGATTTCTTGTTTTTTTTCATGATATCTTTGTCTGGTTTTGGTATCAGAGTGATGGTGGCCTTGTAGAATGAGTTTCAGAGTGTTCCTCGCTCTGCTATATTTTGGAAGAGTTTGAGAAGGATAGGTGTTAGCTCTTCTCTAAATGTTTGATAGAATTCGCCTGTTAAGCCACCTAGTCCTGGGCTTATGTTTGTTGGAAGAATTTTAATCACAGTCTCAATTTCAGTGTTTGTGATTGGTCTGTTTATATTTTCTGTTTCTTCCTGGTTCAGTCATGGAAGTTGTTCTTTTATAACAATGTGTCAATTTCTTCCAGGTTGTCCATTTTATTGGCATGGAGTTGCTTGTAGTAACCTCACATGATCCTTTGTATTTCTGCAGTGTCAATTTTTACTTCTTTTTTTCATTTCTAATTCTATTGATTTGAGTCTTCTCTTTTTTTTTTTTTATCAGCCTGGCTAATGGTCTATCAATTTTGTTTCTCTTTTTAAAGAACAAGCATTTAGTTTCATTGATATTTGCTATTGTTTCTTTCATTTATTTCTGTTCTGATCTTTATGATTTCTTTCCTTCTGCTAACTTTGTTTCTTTTTTTTTTTCTTCTTCCTCTTCTTCTTTCTCTAATTGCTTTAGGTGTAAGGTTAGGTTGTTTATATGAGATATCTCTTGTTTTTAAGGTAGGATTGTATTGCTATAAACTTCTCTCTTTGAACTGCTTTTGCTGTATCCCATAGTTTCTGGGCCATTGTTTTTTCATTGTCATTTTTTTCTAGGTATTTTTTGATTTCCCCTTTGATTTATTAGTGATCTCTTGGTTATTTGGCAGTATATTGTTTAGCTTCCATATGTTTGAATTTTTAAGGTTTTTTTCCTGTAATTGATATCCTTTCTCATAACATTGTGGTCAGAAAATATACTTGATATGATTTCAATTTTCTTAAATTTACCAAGACTTGATTTGTGATCCAAGATATGATCTATCCTGGAGAATATTCCATGAGCACATGAGAAGAAAGTTTATTCTGTTGTATTTGGATGAAATGTCCCATAAATAACAATTAAGTCCATCTTGTATAATATATTATTTAAAGCTTGTGTTTCCTTATTTATTTTCATTTTGGATGTTCTGTCCATTGGTGAAAGTGGGGTGTTAAAATCCCCTACTATTACTGTGTTACTGTCGATTTAACCTTTTATGACTTTTAACATTTGCCTTATGTATTGAGGTGTATCTGTGTTGGGTGCATAAATATTTACAGTTGTTATATCTTCTTCTTGGATCAATCTCTTGATCATTATGTAGTGTCCTTCTTTCTCTCTTGTAATGGTCTTTATTTTAAAGCCTATTTTGTCTGATATAAGAATTGCTATTCCAGCTTTCTTTTCATTTCCATTTGCATGGGATGTCTTTTTCCATACTCTCACTTTCAATCTGTATGTGTCCCTAGGTCTGAAGTGGGACTCTTGCAGACAGTGTATATATGGGTCTTGTTTTCATTTCCATTCAGCCAGTCTATGTCTTTTTGTTGGAGCATTTAATCCATTTACATTTAAGGTAGTTATCTATATGTATGTTCCTATTACCATTTTCTTAATTGGTTTGGGTTTGTAATTGTACGTCTTTCCCTTCTCTTGTATTTCCTGCCTAGAGAAGTTCCTTCAGCATTTGTTGTAAAGCTGGTATGGTGGTGCTGAATCCTCTTAGCTTTCGCTTGTGTGTAAAGTTTTTAATTTCTCTTTTGAATCTGAATGAGATCCTTGCTGGGAAAAGTAATGTTGGTTGTACATTTTTCCCTTTCATCAGTTTAAGTATGTCCTGCCACTTCCTTCTGGCTTGCAGAGTTTCTGCTGAAAGATCAGCTGTCAACCTTATGGGGATTCTCTGTATGTTATTTGTTGCTTTTTGCTACTGCTTTTAAGATTTTTTTTCTTTTTATTTATTTTTTGATAATTTGTTTAATATGTGTCTTGGTGGATTCTCCTTGAATTTAACCTGTGTGGGACTCTCTGTGCTTCCTGGACTTGATTGACTATTTATTTTCCCATATTAGGGAAGTTTTCAACCATAATCTCTTGAAATATCTTCTCAGTCCCTTTATTTTTCTCTTCTTCATCTGGGTCCCCTAGAATTACAATGTTAGTATGTTTAATGTTGTCCCAGAGGTCTCTGAGACTGTTGTCAATTCTTTTCACTCTTTTTTCTTTAATCTGTTCTGTGGTAGTTATTTCCACTCTTATCTTTCACATCATTTATCCATTCTTCTGCCTCAGTTATTCTGCATTGATTCCTTCTAGAGATTTTTAAATTTCATTTATTGTATTGTTCATCATCGTTTGTTTGCTCTTTAATTCTTCTAAGTCCTTGCTAAACGTTTCTTGTATTTTCTCCATTCTATTTCCAAGATTTTAGGTCATCTTTAGTATCATTACTCTGAATTCGTTTTCAGGTAGACTGCCTATTTCCTCTTCATTTGTTTGGTCTTGTGTGTTTTTACCTTGTTCCTTCATCTGCTATGTATTTCTCTGTCTTCTCATTTTGCTTAACTTACTGTGTTTGCGGTCTCCTTTTCACCAGCTTCAGGTTTGTAGTTCTCACTGTTTTTGGTTTCTGCTACCAGTGGGTACAGTTGGTTCAGTGTGTTATGTAGGCTTCCTGGTGGAGGGGAGTTGTGCCTGTGTTCTTGTGGATGAGACTGGATCTTGTCTTTCTGGTAAGTAGGAGCACATCTGGTGATGTGTTTTGGGGTGTCTTTGATCTTATTACGATTTTAGGCAGCCTCTCTGCTAATGGATGTTGTTTTGTTCCTTTCTCACTAGTTGTTTGGCATGGGGTGTCCACCACTGGAGCTGGCTGGTCTTTGAGTGGAGCTGGGTCTTAGCATTGAGATGGAGATCTCTGGGAGAGCTTTCATCATTTGATATTTCATGGGGCCAGGAGGTCTCTGGTGGTCCAATGTCCTGAACTCAGCTCTCCCACCTTAGAGGCTCAAGCCTGACACGTGGCCAGAGCACCAAGACCATGTCAGCTACACGGCTCAGAAGAAAAGGGAGAAAAACAAGAAAGAAAGAAAAATAAAATAAAGTTATTAAAATAAAAAATAAAATTAAAAGTAAAAAAAAGAAAGAAAGAAGAGACAACCAAACCAAAAAGCAAATGCACCAATGATAACAAGTGCTAAAAATTATACTAAAAATAAAAAACAGTCAGACAGAACCCTAGGACAAATGGTAAAAGCAAAGCTATACAGACAAAATCACACAAAGAATCATACACATACACACTCACGAAAAGATAAAAAAGAAAAAATATATATATATATAAAATGAAGGAAGAGAGCAACCAAACCAATACAAATTAGATGCAGAGAGCAAACCCCAAGTTCACAGTTGCTCCCAAAGTTCACTGCCTCAGTTTTGGGATGTTTTGCTATCTATTTAGGTATTCCACAGATGCAGTGTACATCAAGTTGATTGTGGAGATTTAATCTGCTGCTCACGAGGCTGCTGGGAGAAATTTCTCTTTCTCTTCTTTGTTTGCACAGCTCCTGGGGTTCAGTTTTGGATTATCCCCCACACCCACCTCACCTGTAGGTCACCTGAAGGCGTCTGTTCCCTGTCCAGAGAGGATGGGGTCAAAATAGCAGATGATTAGGGAGCTCTGGCTCACTCAGGGCGAGGGGAGAGAGGGGTATGGAATGTGGGGTGAGCCTGCAGCTTCAGAGACCCACACCACATTGTGACAGCCTGAGGTGTGCCATGTGTTCTCCCGGGAAAGTTGTCCCTGGATCACGGGACACTGGCAGTTGTGGGCTGCACAGGGTTCTGGGAGGGGAGGTGTGGATAGTGACCTGTGCTTACACACAAGATTCCAGGTGGCTGCAGCAGCAGCCTTAGCATTTCATGCCCATCTCTTGTGTCTGTGCTGATAGCTGTGGCTCGTGCCTGTCTCTGGAGCTCGTTTAGGAGAATCCCCTCTCCTTGAGCACCCTGAAACAATGGTCTCTTGCCTCTTAGGCAGTTCCAGACTATTTTCTGGACTCCCTCCTGGCTAGCTGTGGTACACTAGCTCCCTTCTGGCTGTGTTCACGCAGCCAACCTTAGTTCTCTCCCTGGGATCTGAACTCCAAAGCCGGAGCCTCATCTCCCAGCCCCCACTTTCCCCAGCGGATGAGCAGACAAGCCTCTCAGGTTGATGACTTCTTGTCAACACCGATCCTCTGTGTGGGAATCTCTCCATTTTGCCCTCTGCCCCAGTTTCTGCACCCTCGTCCATGGCTCTGAAGCTTCCCCCCACCCACCCCCCGTCTCCACCAGTGAAGGTGCTTACTAGTGTGTGGAAAGTTTTCCGCCTTCACTGCTCCCTCCCCGAGGTGCAGGCCCCATCCCTGTTCTTTTTCTTTATTCTTTTGCCCGACCCAGGTACATGGGGAGTTTCTTGCTTTTTGGGAAGTCTGAGGCCTTCTGCCAGCGTTGAGTAGGTGTTCTGTAGGAGTTTTTCCACATGTAGATGTATATCTGATGTATCTGTGGGGAGGAAGGTGATCTCCACGTCTTACTCCTCCACCTTCTTGAAGGTTCCCCCTAGAATTATTAATTTTATCATAATGATTTTATATTTTATATATCATACTGAATACTATCATCATTTTGAAGAAAACTTTCAAAAGTGGCCATTTTTAAAAGGTAAGATAATACTCCCCAAAGCATGTGTAAATCAGCACATAGCAAGCCCGGTCAGTTTGTAAACAACAAAGTGAACCCGGGTGGGAGATACTTATAATCATAACTATTTCCAGACAAACATTTCCCAACTGTCATCTGGAGAATAAAAAATAGATTTTAGTTGTGTTTGCTTAAAATTAAAGCCTTATTTAAAAATATTTCTTCTGCTGATGAATATATTAAATCACAGACAGTTTTCTGCATCTGTGGACCCATGGTGACAGATTAATTACCATGGAAAACAATCCTCATTCTCCTTTGCAATAATGGAAACTGACTCATGAAATCAAGGTGTTTTAGGAAACACTAATTTGTTTTTCTTGAAGTTTCATGAAAATACTGACAGAAAAAACTAGTTGGAGAAAGAACACAGGAGACAGGTTATCTTCTACCTTGCTTTCCTCATTCTTTTCCTTATCTAATGGGAACAGCGTAAGCATTTCTTATTTCCTTCTACCAAACCTTGGATTGTCTGATATTAACATTCAGCTTGACCACCTTTGTGTGTAAATCTTAGGCTAGATAAGCCCTAGCTAATACAGCTTCTCCTGCCTTCTATTGCTTACTCTAAAATTATACCACTAAGTTCAAACATAATCTTTTATAGTCACTAATACTATAACAGAATGGTCTGAAAATTTTTGATTCCTCCATTTTCGATTTCTCAGCCACTGACATTCTATGGAGAGGGTGACACATAGATGTCTAAGCAAAGTATAAAAATGGAGACATTATCTAAGCAGTCACAGTGATCACGACAAATAAAACATACTGCAAAAAATAGATAACGTATTTATTCTAATAAGAGCTCAGATCCTAATTCCCCAATGACCTTCTCAGCCGAAAAGGATTACCTTTGGGAGTAAATACTCGGAGACAACAATTTCTTACATGTTCAAAAATAAAAAAAATAACACTCCATTATATAATGGATTATATTAAAACCTAGAGGCCTATTAGTAGTAGTATAAAATTAGATTTCTTTAAACTTAAAACACTAACTATATTTTCCTATTCTTGTTGAACAGCTTATTATAAAACCATAAGAAGTAAAACACTGCCAATGACTTCCAAACTTTTTTGAGATTCATTAAAATGTACACTCATTAAAATGTATAGTGTGTCATTTTATTTTTCAGTTAATAATGTTACTCATTTAAGGACTGATATATTAAGGTTCTGCTATAATGTATTTCAATTCTTGGTCTGTCATTATTAACAAAGTTGAAATAATATGTAATTTTCATCAATTACAAAGATGGCCAATCTGCTGACACATAAAATTATGGCAACAATTGTAAAGAAAGCAAAACAGAAACAAACACTAAGCTAGTTGGTAATAAGAATAATTGGTTTGATAAGTCAGGTGAAAGAAAATTTATAAATGAATGTAATTTCTTATATTATATGATAGCATATAATTCTTAATAGTTTACTAAAATGATCATAGAGCTCACGGCATAGTCTTATCTAAGCATTTTCCAAGTATATATAAATGATATCTCTTCCCTAGGAAGAAATCATTTTATAAATCCTTGAGTTTTCATGAACACAGAAGTCTAACTTAATGAGAAAAGTCCAGTTTTGTATGAAAGGTGCGAGGGGTGAAGAAATTCAAAAAGAGCACAGACCTGTCTCTTCATTATTTCTAAAACAAAAAGTTAGTAGAGAAGTTATAAATCTTCAAATAATTTTGACTAATACTTGGACCTAACCAACACATAGTTACAACATTTAGACAATGGCCACCCACAAATCTGATGAATTTGTCAATCCACAGCAGAAGTTGAGATAGAGTGAGAGAAAGAAGAAATTATGAATAATGAACATAGAAAATAAATCTGGATTTTATGTTAGGAGTTGAATGCAAGAAGAGATGGCATTAGGGTGTGAAATTGGCACCCTTTCCTTTTCTCTGCTCTATAAAAATTTTTTCCAACTACAAAAAGCTTGGGGTCTTTTGGAGCATGAATATTTTAAGAGTCCTAACTGAACTTTTGCTATTATCTTAACTGGTTTGTTCAGTCTTCCATTTTCCTTTTTGCCCAAAATGAAGAAAGTATATTATCATAGTTCTTGGTTAGCATCACAAACTTTGAATATCATTAACAATAGCATTTATTTTGACTCTGTATAGCTCATACATTAACAATAAAGCCTGTTAGACCATTTATATATGGAACAGGTGTAGCGTTTACCCAGAGGTTGTTGAAATGATTCAGTGGATTTATAGCAAGAAAATTGTCTGACACTGGGAGGTTATAAACTAATAGAGGGTTATGGGGAATGAAAACAGCTCAACTTATAATCAGGTATAGGACCTCTAGGATTTTGCTCAAACATACCCCTGCATGGCATATGACTAACATGGACTGGATAATTTTCCAGGGTTTCCTGAATGGCTCTCTCCTGTAGGAATAAATGCTAAATGGCACTTCTGCATCAAACCCAGGACTGTGATAATACAGACATCTTTGATATTTTGCTACACTTTTTTTCTATTTACTTTTACATACTTTTCTAATAACTATTCCATTTTTAAAATAAAAGCACTCAGATATCATTCTAAAACATTAGTGGTTTGGTTTTTCAGTAAAAATGTATTTTTAAACAGATTTTAGAGTAGATATCAAGTTCAAAATCACTGCAATTTTATAGTCTTTCTACATTGGTTGCCAGAAATATTAGGAAATGGAAACAGACATCTATTAAATAAAACATCATTGTGTTATAATTTTACCTTTTAAAAGCCTTCATATTCATTGTAAAAGAAACTGGTTTGGTTAAAAATGAGAATAGAGAAAAGCAAGATCTGGCTCTCATTACAAGTGTTTTGTTTTAGCCGTTTTTTATTTAAAAGGAAAATGAATATTAGAATAGAACAGCAAAATATATATTACTAAGATGATTCTCAATACTCAGAAATCATGGCTACTATTTTACGCAGCTGACAAAAGAAAGGGACAAAATAGCCATGAATTCACCGTGATTCATAAGTTGTAGTGTACCCAGAGAAACAATCCTTGTTAATACAGAATTCTATACAGTGTGCTTTTAAATGTAGTTGTTTATTTTGTTGCTGGAATCCTCATTATAACTGTAATGTAGAATTCTTCAAAACAAAGTTCAAAATCATATCTGAAAACTTCTAAAACACTTTGATGTCAAAGAGCTTACAAATAATGTTTAAATGCTTTATTAAACTAAGAACTGTATGCATTTTCTACAAATTCATTTACAACTAACTATAAAGCTTATTTAATGACTTCTGTTATAAAATTCCACCTCCTCCTCACTAAAACATCTGTCAGAACCTCTCTCCTGGTGGTCGACAAAGTAATAGACTATGTTCTGATATTAGTTAAATTCTGAGAAACTAACAGTGTTCTTGTCTATTTAGCTTTTTGTGTCAAGAATTATATAAAATACCCATTAATTTATGTACTTTGTTTTTCCACTAACTTGTTTTTTAAAAAATAAGATTTGTAAGTACTCTCTTATTCAAATTAATTCTATGGAATTCTTTTTTTCTCCTCCAAGAATATTCTTAAACTTCTAGTGGATACAGCTCTGAATGTTGGATTACTCATGTTTAATAATATGGGAATAATATGAGAATACCGATTAAGGTAGGATCACCATACAGTGTCTCTGGTGATGCCTCTTTTTTCTTTTTTTTCCTTTTTTTTTTCTTACCAGTAAGACATGTTTCATTACACTATAAATCTCTTAGGTTTGCCCTCATAGTTGCATATGTAATCTTTTTTTTTTTTTTGCATACGTAATCTTGATGTAAGTATTCCTGTGTCTCAGATGTTTGTCTTTGATAAAACATGCAGTTTGAGGAAGAAAGATACTAAGGTACAAGGCTTCCAAGTAGATTATAATCTAATAGAGACTTATAAATCTAGTGTAATGCTCCTCACACTGAAGTCTATGCATCAGTGTTACCTGAGAGTTAGAAATGCAGGCCTCCAAACATACTGGATGAAAATCTTTGGAAGTTGGGTTCAGGAATCTGCATTTTAAAAAGATCCCCTGAAGATTTGCGTGCACATAAATATTTCAGTATTGACCTAATGGATGAGTAATGAATTTTAAATTAAATTATTAAATAAATTTCCCATAATAGCTGTATAATAAAAAAATATTTTGTGATCATCAATTGTTCTACTATGTGTGTCACAACATAGGATACATGAATATATGCATACATAGTTAATATGTAGAATGTATTGTACACACACTGTGTATAGCATATATACTACCAATGCTCAAAATACATATTTTACTAACAAAAATCTAACTTGCTGAGGTCCTAGAGGAGAAGTTCAATGGTTTAATTCTGTTAATCTAAAACGTACAAATCTAAACTTTCCAACTGCTCTTCAGGTGAATTAACAATAATATTTCAGTTGAAATATCAATGTAAAAATTCAAATACATCTTGTCCAAGTAAGTAGTCAATGGTTTGTTACATTTATGTGCTATTGGCCAACATGGAAGTAAATGATAAAACATTTTTTATCATAACAATTGCAACTTATGTTAGCTGAATGTGACTTGAAAACATTGCAGATTCCATATTGACTGCAATTAAAAAGTTAAAGCGTGGGGCTTCCGCGGTGGCACAGTGGTTGAGAGTCCGCCTGCCAATGCAGGGGACACGGGTTCATGCCCCGGTCCAGGAGGATCCCACATGCCGCAGAGCAGCTGGGCCCGTGAGCCATGGTTGCTGAGCCTGCGCGTCTGGAGCCTGTGATCCGCACGGAAGAGACCACAAAGTGAGAGGCCCGCATACCGCAAAAAAAAAAAAAAAAAAAAAAAAAAGTTAAATCATGATAAGAGTTAATGGCTAATAAATACCTTTTTTCACAGCCAAGAACTCAGTTAATATTTTCTAGTCTTTCAAGTTCTTTTATTTTAGACTTTGTAATTAAAATGGAAGATTTTTTTTTTTTTTTTGCAGTACGCTGGCCTCTCACTGTCGTGGCATTATCTCCCATTGCGGAGCACAGGCTCCGGACGCGCAGGCTCAGCGGCCATGGCTCATGGGCCCAGCCGCTCCACGGCATGTGGGATCTTCCCAGACCGGGGCACGAACCCATGTCCCATGCATTGGCAGGCGGACCCTCAATCACTACGCCACCAGGGAAGCCCAGAAGATTTTTGAAGGAGAAGAATTTCCCAGATTATAAATTTCATAAGAACAGTGATCATATTATTCCCCATAGGAAATGCAGGGCCTAATACATAGAATGTTCTAAACAGGTACTGACTGTTTGGCTATAAGCAAATTTGTATCTGTGTAGAATTAGATGTTTAAAGAGTGCCTTGTGTATTTGAAGAGCGTTTTGCAAAATAGTAGTTGTTGAATAAATATTTCTTGATCCTAATTGAGTTTAATTTATATTATCATATTAGAGAGGCAATGAATCAATCATAAAATTTATCAATAGATAGTTTAGTACTTACATAATACAGGTTCATACATTAGAGACAGTTCATAAATTTAAGACTTATTGCATATATTATTTCAAGAGATAAACATTATTACATTGACTAACTTTCAATTGTGCTTATTACATGAATATGGATTTATGCCTTCATGCCAATTTGTGTGAAATACACATATCCACATGGAATGCAAGACACATATCCAGATGGAATGCCTGAAGACACATTTTCTTTTTTTTTTTTTAACGTCTTTATTGGAGCATAATTGCTTTAAAATGGTGTGTTACCTTCTGCTTTATAGCAAAGTGAACCAGCTATACATATACATATATCATCATATCTCCTCCCTGTTGCATCTTCCTCCTACTCTTGCTATCCCACCCTTCTAAGTGGTCACAAAGCATCTAGCTGATCTCCCTGTGCTATGTGGCTGCTTCCTACTAGCTATCTGTTTTACATTTGGTGGTGTATATATGTTCATGCCCACTCTTGAACTTCGTCTCAGCTTACCCTTCCTCTTCCCTGTGTCCTCAAGTCCATTTTCTACATCAGCATCTTAATTCCTGTCCTGCCCCTAGGTTCCTCAGAAATATATATTTGTTTGTTTTGTTTGTTTATAGATTCCATATATATGTGTTAGCATACAGTATTTGTTTTTCTCTTTCTGACTTATTTCACTCTGTATGAGATCTCTAGGTCCATCCACCTCACTATAAATAACTCAATTTCATTTCTTTTTATGGCTGAGTAATATCCATTGTATACATGAGCCTTTCTTCTTTATCCATTCACCTGTCGATGGACACTTAGGTTGTTTCCATGTCCTGGCTATTGTAAATAGAGCTGCAGTGAACATTGTGGTACATGACTTTTTTTGAATTATGGTTTTCTCAAGATATATGCCCAGTAGTGGGATTGCTGGGTCGTATGGTAGTTCTATTTTTAGATTTTTAAGGAACTTCCATACTGTTCTCCATAGTGGCTGTACCAATTTACATTCCCACCAACAGTGCAAGAGGGTTCCCTTTTCTCCACACCCTCTCCAGCCTTTATTGTTTGTAGATTTTTTAATGATGGCCATTCTGACCAGTGTGAGGTGATACCTCATTGTAGTTTTGATCTGCATTTTTCTAATGATTAATGATGTTGAACATCCTTTCATGTGTTTGTTGGCAATCTGTATATTTTCTTGGGAGAAATGTCTATTTAGGTCTTCTGCTCATTTATGGACTGGGTTGTTTTTTGTTTTGTTTTGTTTTTTGTTTTGTTTTGTTTTTGATATTGAGCTGCATGAGCTGCTGGTAAATTTTAGAGTTGAATCCTTGTCACTTGCTTCTTTTGCAAATGTTTTCTCCCACTCTGAGAATTGCCTTTCTGTCTTATTTATGGTTTACTTTGCTGTGCAAAAGCTTTTAAGTTTCATTAGGTTCTATTTGTTTATTTTTGTTTTTAATTCTATTTCTCTAGGATGTGGGTCAAAAACGGTCTTGGTGTGATTTATGTCATAGTGTGTTCAGCCTATATTTTCCTCTAGGAGTTTTATACTGTCTGGCCTTAAATTTAGCTCTTTAATTCATTTTGAGCTTATTTTTCTGTATGGTGTTAGGGAGTGTTCTGATTTCATTATTTTACATGTAGCTGTCCAGTTTTCCCAGCACCAATTCTTGAAGAGGCTGTCTTTTCTCTACTCTATATTCTTGCCTCCTTTATCAAAGATAAGGTGATCATATGTGTGTGTGTTTATCTCTGGGGTTTCTATGCTGTTCCACTCATCTATATTTCTGGTTTTGTGCCAGTACCATACTGTCTTGATTACTGTAGCTTTGTAGTATAGTCTGAAGTCAGGGAGCCTTATTCCTCCATCTCCATTTTTCTTTCTCAAGATTGCTTTGGCTGTTTGGGGTCTTTTGTGTTTCCACACAAATTGTGAAATTTTTTGTTCTAGTCCTGTGAAAAATGCCATTGGTAGCTTGATAGGGATTACATTGAATCTGTAGGTTGCTTTGGTTAGTTTAGTCATTTTCACAATGTTGAGTTTTCCAATCCAAGAACATGGTATATCTCTCCACCTGTTTGTTACATCTTTAATTTCTTTCATCAATGTCTTATAGTTTTCTGCATACAGGTCTTTTGTCTCCTTTAAGTAAGTTTATTCCTAGGTATTTTATTCATTTTGTTGTGATGGTAAATGGGAGTGTTTCCTTAATTTCTCTTTCAGATTTTTCATCATTAGTGTATAGGAATGCAAGAGATTTCTATGCATAATTTTGTATCCTGCTACTTTACCAAATTCATTGATTATCTCTAGTAGTTTTCTGGTAGCATATTTAGGAATCTGTATGTATAGTATCATGTCATCTGCAAACAGTGACAGTTTTACTTCTTCTTTTCCAATTTGGATTCCTCTTATTTCTTTTTCTTCTCTGATTTCTGGGGCTAAACCTTCCAAAATTATGTGGAAAAATAGTGGTGAGAGTGGACAACCTTGTCTTGTTCCTGATCTTAGAGGAAATGTTTTCAGTTTTTCACCATTGAGAATGATGTTGGCTGTGGGCTTGTCATATATGGCCTTTATTATGTTGTGGTAAGTTCCCTCTATGCTTCCTTTCTGGAGAGTTTTTATCATAAATGGGTGTTGAATTTTGTCAAAAGATTTCTCTGCATCTATTGAGATGATCATATGGTTTTTCTCCTTCAATTTGTTAATATGGTGTATCACATTGATTGATTTGTGTATATTGAAGAATCCTTGCATTCCTGGCATACAGCCCACTTGATCATGGTGTATGATCCTTTTAATGTGCTGTTGTATTCTGTCTGCTAGTATTTTGTTGACGATTTTTGCATCTCTGTTCATCAGTGATATTGACCTGTAGTTTTCTTTTTTTGTGTGACAACTTTGTCTTATTCTGGTATCAGGGTGATAGTGGCCTTGTAGAATAAGTTTGGGTGTGTTCCTTCCTCTGCTATATTTTGGAATGTTTGAGAAGGGTAGGTGTTAGCTCTTCTCTAAATGTTTGATAGAATTCACGTGTGAAGCCATCTGTTCCTTAGCTTTTGTTTGTTGCAAGATTTTCAATCACATTCTCAATTTCAGTGCTTTGTGATTGGTCTGTTTATATTTTCTATTTCTTCCTTGTTCAGTCTCGGATGATTGTGCTTTTCTAAGAATTTGTCCATTTCTTCCAGGTTGTCCATTTTATTGGCATGTAGTTGCTTGTAGTAATCTCTCATGATCCTTCGTATTTCTGCAGTGTCAGTTGTTACTTCTCCGTTTTCATTTCTACTTCTCTTGATTTGAGTCATCTCCCTTTTTTTCTTGATGAGTCTGGCTAATGGTTTATCAATTTTCTTTATCTTCTCAAAGAAACAGCTTTTAGTTTTATTGATCTTTGCTATTGTTTCCTTCATTTCTTTTTCATTTATTTCTGATCTGGTCCTTGTGATTTCTTTCATTCTGCTAACTTTGGTTTCTTTTGTTCTTCTTTCTCTAATTGCTTTAGGTGTAAGGTTAGGTTTTTTATTTGAGATGTTTCTTGTTTCTTGAGGTAGGATTTTAATTGCTTTTCCCAACCCAAAAATGTTACATGAAATAAATCAGACTAAGGTAAGAGTAAACTGCTTTCCTATAACAAATATTTTGAGAATGGCATTCTTATATGGGATTGAAATGACATTGTCTGAAAATATACTTGATTAAGTTAATATATTTTGTTTTATCAAATTACTGAGACTTATGAATGGTACTGTTTGAAAGCACTACTAAAATTCAATATGTGACTTAAAAGACAGTTCCAAAATAGAATAATCTTTAAGTTAGTTTGCTGTATTTTCTTCTTATAGAGCAAATGCATAAATAAACTGGAGCAGAAAAATCAGTCTCATTAAATTTACTACCATCAGAGAAACCAAGATAAGTGGAAAAAAAGTACCTTTAGGTCTCTTATGCAGGTAAATTTCACAGGTTAAGAGAGGCTAGTAAAAATTATTGCCAGTTTTAGTAAAATCTTTCACTCAAATAGGAGCTTAAAGATAGTTTATATATCTGTAGAAATGTACATAAATGTTACATTTATTCTCTGATATCAAAAAATTAAAAATCTTGCAAAGTTAGTATCTATTCTTTTCCAATTAATTATTTTTGTTTACATTATAAGATTTATCTAATTGTTAGTGATATTTGCCATTTAATTGTTAAAGAACAGGGCATAATTCAAGTTCTTTCAATGTTCTAGTTCTTTCTAATTTATACATTACTAAGTACCTATATATATTTCTGAGGCCATATTGTTTCATTTTATTCAGGATACCCATCTTGCCGTGTGTAGAAAGGTAATGTTTAACTACAAGTAGTGATTAAAATTAGGAAACATAGTAAACATTGGCTATAGAACCCTACAACTGTCAAGAAGCAAATATCTACAATAGTACAACTGGAAAGAAATTTGAAAACATTGATATGAGGGAATCCAAAGAAGCCTGACTCCAAAAAAGCCTTTGATGAATAGGTCTTTCCTAACCTAAAACTCTCTAATAATAAAGCAAAGTGCAAATAACTAGTTCCAAGAGTCAATCTATCATTAATTCAATCTTTATTTATATACATATCCAATAATACTGTTCATTGTACCTTTGTGCAAAGTTAGTTTACTATCCTTCTAGTAGAATTGCAGAACTTAGGTTAAAAGTTTCTAAAAGGTAGTGTGTAAAGCATATTTGGGTGAATTTTGTTTTTCAGTCAACTTTTAAGAATTAAATACATACTGATTTCGGTGGATATTGAATTCAAAGAATCTAATGTTGATATGGCATACAAATGTTATTCAACACTACATGATACTTCTTAGAAAACCATCATCCTCTAATTTTAAGAAGAAAATAGGGCTAGAAGTAGTTACCAATTATTTCATACTAATTATCTGTATTCAGTATTTCCCATAAATGATCCTGGTATTAGTTGTCTCAATGTAAAAAATGAAGATTAGATTAAAGTGCCTTTAAAGAGACTAACAGTTCTATAAAACTGTGAAATACATATTATTCTACATCTTATCTTTTGTGGGTAAAATGATCCAAGACTCAATCTCTCTGCTAGGCCTCTTGAGGAAAGAATGTTGTATAATTTTCATAAAGTGTGTATACACAGATCATAAAAATATTCAGGAATATAAAATGTGAGATTGAGGATGTTATCTGTTATATTCTCAGCCCCAATAAACTAGCAATAAAAGAACAGTTGAGGCTAGTGGTCAGCCTATAGGGCCCAAATCTAAAAACATACGGTTTATGACAACGTGTTCTCTTTAAAAATACTTAGGCATTAAGGAGACTAGGACAAATGAATTTACTAAGAATTGGTGTGTATGAATTTATTCCAAGGTTAATGATTTATAAGAAGAAATATTCTTGAGACTGAAATGATATGACATCTCTCAGGTTATCTGGTCTTCCAGACAGGAAGAAGCATACTAAGTCAAAGGTCTAGTGAAAGATTTGAATCTTATGTAAGAGTAAGAGAACATAAGGTCAATGTTGGTGCTCAACACTGGCTAAATAATGTCTCGTCTTCCACTTGTCTGGGGCAACCACTGGAGCAGAAAAGGGGCTGGGGCATGCCAGCATAGATTACATGGAAGAAGAAGAGATAAGAACACAATAGTAGAAAAGTCTGTAGCCAGGAGAAGGTACAGAAACTTAGTATCTGGGAAAACTTCAGTCTCTTTGGGGAAAATGAAAATAGATCCACTAGGTAGAAGAAGAAATTCAGGGCTTCCCTGGTGGCACAGTGGTTGAGAGTCCGCCTGCCGATGCAGGGGACACGGGTTCATGCCCCGGTCCGGGAAGATCCCACATGTCGCGGAGTGGCTAGGCCCGTGAGCCATGGCGGCTGAGCCTGCATGTCCAGATCCTGTGCTCCGCAGTGGGGGAGGTCACAACAGTGAGAGGCCCGCGTACCGCATAAAAATAAAATAAATAAATAAATAAAAAGAAATTCAAGAGAACTTTTGAAATATTGCCCAATCTTGAGTACTAAAAAGGAAGAATTAAGGAACATTATTTCCTTTCATTCTAATAATCCAGGGAGAGTAAGAGGCACTACATCACTGAAGACATTCTCTAGACTGGAGTCAGACAAACCTGCATTCTAATACTGGCTCCACCACCTACTCCCTGTGTGAATTCAGAAGGTTTTTACTTGCAGAATGTGGATAATGGGAGCCATCTCATAACAATTTTGTAATGCTTAAATTTGATAATATAAGGAGAAATATATTCAATTATTGCTGCTGCTGCAAATATCATTGATATTTCTTTCAGTAAAATGAGAAGTAAAATAATCAACATTCCCTAAACAAGAAAATCTTAAACAAGAAAATCATATTTCAGAGGACATCCAGATTGTTTAAATGCCATATGTTTTCTCCAAGGCCTATTCAGTAAGGCTCATTTCAAGGCATTTTCTCCCACCCTAGTAACATTTATCTTAAGTTTTCAGATCAGTAAAAATATTAACTAGATACACATACATTTTCCAGGATGGTTGACATAATTATTTCACAGATTTCTTTATTGCTTACCCTCTAAATTAATGAGGATTAAAAGTATTATCTTGGCTAACAAAACCAAAAGCCACACTTATCTTGAAGCTTTAAAGCAAAATTATACAACCACAGTAAAATGATGTTTTCAGAATTGAGAAAACAGATGGGGAAAACAAAAGACAATATTCTAGTGTGTCTTTTTGTCCATGGTCTGGGCTCTCAGTTCTCGGATAAATGCCTCCTTTACTCCATCCCAAACCTTGCAAAGTAGAAATTTCATACAACTTTACACCTGAGGAAATTCAGGCTGAGAGTAACTTAGCTCATGAGCGGCTGAAGTAGTATCTCAACTCAAGATCACCAGACCTCAAAGCTGATGCTCTTTCCACTATTCATGATGCTTCTATGTTCAAAGAGCAAGAATTATTATATTTTCACAACCCGAGGGGGGAATATATTATTTTTAAAAAACTTTTAGTGTTTCAAGGATACACCTACTTGCAAAGTTCATTCTTGTGATCTAAGCTTTAGTCTCCAGGAAATACACACATTCAGCATGAGAAATATTCCTTTTTGTTTTAGAGTTATATTCCCAAAGTCCAAAGTGTTTCTGCCCTTCCTTTTGGCGTCCTTTTCAGCCATAAAAATTCTTATTCATCTTTCGAACTGGGATTTAATATTGCCTCATCTATGAATCCTTATTTATTCAACACCATCTCTTCCCAACTCACACAAAACATTGGATGCTTCCTCTGTGGCACCAAAATGCAGGACATTTCTACATGACAGCATACCTTAATACATTGTACTTCTTTCTTCCTCTACTAGGCTGTGACCTCTACAAGGGCAGGCATGCTGGTTTATTCATGTCCCTTTGTCTTTAGTGACTAACAATATGAGCAGTACAAGAGTGCCTAACAAATGCCTGCTAATGACTAAATGAATTTTTCTTGTTACATGTTCTGTTGCATAAAAGAAAATATTTAACTAATTCACTTGCACAGAGATAGAAGCCAAAAATGAATTTGAAGTTTGTGGTGTTTCTTTCTCCTTTCTAGCTCCCACAAATAGAATGTACCTAAGGGAAATTTTACAGTGAAGCTGAGTAAAAATAATTTCAATTCCGAGTAATCACTCTCCGGACATGGATCCTTCATTCTCTTTTTTTCCCCCTAGTATTTCTAAAAGGAATGGAGAGCACCAACTTATTAAGAATATCTAATTACTTTTATTTTTCAGACACTGAAAATGCGTGGATACCATATAGATAGTTTCATTATCTTCTTTTTAGAGGAACTCTGAATGTGAATTGCATCTGAGTTGGCCTATCCTTCCAGGAATGGAATTAGTTTTCCTCATACTCTCAGGGAAGGTGATGCATAACACAGGTTACATGTCAGAGTGTTCCCCAGAGATGACAACTTTGATTCAGCATCCTACGGTTTCAAAAATACAGACATATAATTATACTATACTTTTGGGCCTATATACCGGGAGCAGTTATCACTTTGAAATGGATCAGATTAAAATGCCTTTGTTAGAAGTCAAAATCAGGCACAGAAATTTGTTCCTACAACATAAATAGTCTTACTTCCACTTTTATATATTAGATTTATTAAGCTGGATCCTTCCTGATAAAAATTCCTCACAGTAAGTACAAAGGATACAAATAAATGAATGAATGAATAAATGAATAAATAAATAAATAAATAGAACTTCACTGGACCCTTCAAAAGTGATGTTCTTGTCAGTGATTGCTGTTTGTGTGTGTGGGTGAAGCGGAAGAGACCAGTCTGTAACCTCCAGTCCCTTCCACACTGTGCACACATGGATGTTGCTCTTTGATTTGCAGCTGCTACTTGCAGAGCTTGTCAGGGTTTGCAACTCTGCTACTTGTGCTCACCTTAGGCCCAAATCCTCAGCTCTAAAAACTCCCCAGCTTCTGATTGAAGCAAGCCTGCCTGCTCTGCCTGCAGTTTTCTCAGTGTTGACTCATGACAAAGTGCTGGAAACTCTTCACTGTTTATTTGTGTGCTGCCTACTTCCATCTACCTCCACATCACCATTCACCGTTGTTGGAACAAGTTGCTCTCAATAATTTTTACACTCAACTATGGACATATTTTTCTTTCAAGGAGAAGTCTTTCCATTTTGGTGCCCTTATTGCTTTGTGATGAGAAAAATCACCTCTGTTTTGAAATCAAAAATAAGACACTATATATGAAAACTCTGTCCTGGCTTTTTTTTTTATAATCAGAAATCATCAGGGAACTCAGATGAAGCTGATCAAAAAAAAATGGGCATAATATGAATTGTATATCCAGATTTCACTTATTCAATAAGCATTAATAGGGTTTTAATTAGTTAATTAATAAGTATTAATTAATAGGGTTTCTACTATCTTTAAGGCACTCTGATAGATCTGAGGCTATGAAAAAGTGTAAGACTTAGGCTCTTTCCTATATTTATCAACATAGTAGTGGGAAGACATATACCTAATTAAAAAAATGATCAAGACAATGCTGTACATACTATAATAGTAGAGATTATAACCTAACATGGAAGAATCCAAAAGACTTTAAAAGGGTAATTAAAAGACACCAACAAACAGTGGATACATGTCATTACACAAATGTTAAAACCCATAGAAAGTACAACACCCAGAGTGAACCCTAATGGAAATTCTGGACTTTGAGTGATGTGTCAATGACTTTCATCAATTGTAACAAATGTCCCAGTATGATGAGACATGTTAATAGCGGGACAAGCCCAAACCTGGATAGGAGCAGGGGGTGTATGGAAACTCTCTGTATTTTCTGCTCAATTTTGCTGTGAAACTTCCACAAGCCTCTTGTATCCACAACAGAGGAAGAGAGGCTGTTGCAGTATATGGTGTAATTGCATTCACTGACCTGCACGGTAGACTTGTGGGGGGAAAGATATAACACTAAGTATTACTTATACTCCTTCGCTCCATGTTCAAGTGTGTAATGTCAATATAGAAGCCTAGAATAAAACCATCAAAATATAGAGAGAAAAGGGATAGAGAAAGAATTTAAAGTCCATATAAAATGAGGAACACCCATTTTGTATATGGAATGCCAAGATATGGTGTGGAATACAAAATGATTTTGAAATGTTATTGAGACATGGGATGAGACAGCCACTGCCCCACAGTTATTAATTTTCAATGGATGCCAATTGTTCAGGATTGGTTAATGTACACTTTGATTTATGAAATATTGTAATCAATAATCTATATAAGGCAAGCTTCTATGTACTTATTTATGTACTTCTGTATTTTAATTGTATAGTAAACAACCTTACACATCATCCAAAATAAAATCTAGTACCTTGAAAATAAATTCTATCTAACCAAATGGCCTCTTGCTCTTCTTTTACCACTTCCTCCCTCGACTATTCTAAATTTTCAGCTACATGTATTTCTAAAAAGTATATTTTTCACTTTCACTAAAAAAGGGTTATCAGCAACCTTTGAAACTTAATTTTTCACATGGTAGGATATTGTTGAGATTCATTCACAGTCTTGGATTCATCTTAAACTGTCATACAATATGCAATTTTCCAAATACACCATCACAATTTATTCCTTGAATGTAGGGTCATTGATGGGCATTTGAGTTGCTTCCAATGTTGTTGTTATTGTGAACATCAGTGATACAATGTTTCTGAACCTGTCATTGATGCACAGATGCAAGAGAATCTCATGTGTAAATACCTAGAAATGGGCTTTCTGGGTCAGAGGACATGGGAATAATCAATGTAAGAAAATAATGCAAACTGCTTCAGTTGTAAATCAATTAACGCTCCAACTATAAGTGTATAATTGATCCTGTCCATCATCATAGTATCTAACACTGGTATTGCCAGATTTACATTTTGCCAATGTATTAGGAATAAGACAGAACATCATAAAGTTGTTGATGTGTATTTCACCTGTCACATCATCTTGTTCTGTTTATTGGCCTTATGTAAAATGCCTATTCATGTCTTTTGTCCATTTTTTTCTGTTCTTGTGTGTGTGTACTTTTCTCTGACTTGTAGGTTTTCTTTATATTTTTTGATAGAAAGCAATTATAGATATATTCTATACACTGGTATAGCATGCCTTTTCATTTTCTTTTAACATGTCTTTCTCAATTTTAATAGAATCAAATTTGTTAAACTTTTATAGAAAAAAAAAGCTTTTTTGATATCTTATTCAATAAGTCTTTTCCTGCACAATATCCAAAAGATATTTACAAATTTTTATTTTTACTGACAAATTTACAGTTTTGTATTTTGACATTTAGTCTTTAACCTATCTAAGACATATATGGTCTGAGGCAGGGATGCAATTTCATTTTTTTTCCACCTGAACAACCTGTTTGATACTTCAATTTATGAAAAAGCTTTTTAAGATTTGATGAAGGATTTTCAAGTATTTATAGGTACTGTAACATTTCAAAATCCTTTGGGGGGACCTTGAAGATGGCGGAAGAGTAAGACACGGAGATCACCTTCCTCCCCACAGATACACCAGAAATACATCTACACGTGGAACAACTCCTACAGAACACCTACTGAAGGCTGGCAGAAGACCTCAGACCCCCCAAAAGGAAAGAAACTCCCCACGTATCTGGGTAGGGCAAAAGAAAAAAAGAAAAAACAGAGACAAAAGAATAGGGACGGCACCTGCACCAGTGGGAGGGAGCTGTGAAGGAGGAAAAGTTTCCACACACTAGGAAGCCCCTTCGTGGGCGGAGACTGTGGGAGGCAGAGGGGGGAGCTTCGGAACTGTGGAGGAGTGCACAGCAACGGGTGCGGAGGGCAAAGCGGGGAGATTCCCGCACAAAGGATCGGTGCCGACCGGCACTCACCAGCCCGAGAGGATTGTCTGCTCACCCGCCGGGGCGGGCGGGGCTGCGAGCTGAGGCTCGGGTTTCGGTTTTGGACTGAGCGCAGGGAGAGGACTGGGGTTGGCGGCTTGAACATATCCTGAAGGGGTTAGTGCACCAC
Organism: Monodon monoceros; assembly: GCF_005190385.1. NCBI lineage: Eukaryota > Metazoa > Chordata > Mammalia > Artiodactyla > Monodontidae > Monodon > Monodon monoceros. Next base: position 35,929,196 of record NW_021703785.1, read on the forward strand.
GACTAGCCGAGAGGGAGTTCGGGGAAAAGCCTGCACCTGCCGAAGAGGCAAGAGACTTTTTCTTCCCTCTTTGTTTCCTGGTGTGCGAGGAGAGGGGTTTAAGAGCGCTGCTTAAAGGAACTCCGGAGACGGGCGCGAGCCGCGGCTAAAAGCGCGAACCCCAGAGACGGGCGCGAGCCGCGGCTAAAAGCGCGAACCCCAGAGACGGGCGCGAGCCGCAGCTAAAAGCGCGGACCCCAGAGTGCAGCCCACCACTGCCAGGTTCCCGGCACCCAGGGACAACTTCCCCGGAAGAACGCACGGCGGGCCTCAGGCTGGAGCAACGTCACGCCGGCCTCTGCCGCCGCAGGCCCGCCCAGCACGCAGTGCTCCTCCCTCCCCCCCCCCGCGCCCCGGCCTGAGTGTGCCAGAGCCCCCGAATCAG